>NC_057797.1:41216808-41251479 GCF_018294505.1 Triticum aestivum
CCAGCCACAGAAATGTTGACGCGTGAATGCCTATTGGTCCCGGTTGGTGCCACCAACCGGGACCAAAGGGTCTCCTGCCTGGGCTCCGCGCACAGGCCACGTGGAGGCCCATCTGTCCCGGTTCTGGATTGAACCGGGACTAAAGGGACAGGGCATTAGTACCGACCCTTTAGTCCCGGTTACAGAACCGGGACAAAAGGCCCTTTTTCTACCAGTGAACCTTGGTTGCAGGGCAATGGCGGGGCGTCGGATGTCGCTATGGACCGTTGCAATTTTGATCGAAGGGGAACAATCAGGAGGAGGACGAAGCAAGGGAGTCAAATCTGACGGCTCTTAATAGCGGTATCGAGCGGCTGGGGCTCGACCGGCAGAACGGTTCGGCCGGTGCGCCAGCGCCCATAAGCGCCCTACGCTAATTGAAGAGAAAACTCTCCTCCAGTCGGCATGTAATCAGCGCGCGATTCCTCTGTATGTCTTCTGCGGTTCTGCCTATAAAATACATGGAGAGAGACTCTCCTTCCTCTCACGTACGCGGAGTAATCGTATATTCTTGTGCGTGAGCATGGCTTCTTCTTCCTTCGTCGCTTTCGTGACCCTAGCCAGCAGCTGCCTCCTCATCCTCCATTCGCGCAGCGTCTCCGGCTGGTCAGACGGCGGCGCGACGTGGTACGGTCCCCGCCACGGCGCCGGCTCTGACGGTAGGTATATTGGTATATATAGTCATATGCCTTGCATGGACATGCAGACCTCCACGTTGAGAGTGCATGCATGCTAGGACGCGTACATACTGTAGAGGAATAGGATGCAACTCTCAATGTATTGATAGGTGCATATGCACAAGTATATATAGTACAAAGGGCAAGTCATATCCTCAACTATACACAAGGAGGAGACTTGGAGTACAAGAATACATGTGCTAAATACATATCTCAACACCCCCCCGCAGTCGAAGTGACACCGTTGCTGACGCATAGACTGGACCGGAATTCCTCGAAAGACGTCGTGGGCAAGCCTTTGGTCATGATGTCGGCAAATTGTTGGGAGGTGGGTACGTGCAGTACACGGACATGGCCAAGAGCCACCTGATCCCGAACAAAATGGATATCAAGCTCAATGTG
The DNA here is from genome assembly GCF_018294505.1 of Triticum aestivum. NCBI lineage: Eukaryota > Viridiplantae > Streptophyta > Magnoliopsida > Poales > Poaceae > Triticum > Triticum aestivum. The sequence goes on from NC_057797.1 coordinate 41,217,927, forward strand.
CTTGGTGCGACGATGATGAACCGGGTTGGCGGAGAGGTAGACAGCGGAGACGTTGTCGCAGTAGACAACCGTGGCCTTCTCAACGGGACACGAGAGCTCGTGAAGAAGCTGATGAAGCCAGGAGCACTCAGCAACAACGTTGGCCACAGCGCGGTACTCAGCCTCGGCGCTCGACCGCGAGACGGTGGGCTGCCGCTTGGACGACCACGACACCAGGGATGGTCCAAGGAAGATGCAGTAACCCGAAGTAGAACGGCGAGTGTCCGGGCAACCAGCCCAGTCGGCGTCGGAGTAGGCGACCAAATCAGTGGCCGTGGAGGCGCGCAGAGTGAGGCCGAGGTCCATAGCACCGCGGAAGTAACGGAGAATCCGCTTAACGGCAGTCCAGTGAACATCTCGAGGAGCATGCATATGCAGGCAGACCTGCTGAACCGCGTACTGAAGCTCCAGCCGAGTGAGAGTGAGGTACTGAAGAGCACCAACAATGGACCGGTAGAAGCCAGCATCTGGAGCAGGAGTACCATCAGTAGCAGAGAGCTTAGCCTTCGTGTCGACAGGAGTAGCGGCCGGTTTGCAGTTGAGCATACCAGCGCGGTCAAGGAGCTCATGAGCGTACTTCCGTTGATGAAGAAAGAAACCATCAGGACGACGTACCACCTCAACACTGAGGAAGTAGTGCAACGGACCCAAGTCCTTGATGGCAAACTCAGCACGGAGACGATCAGTAAGTCGGCGAAGAAGCTCAGAAGTGCATGCTGTCAGGATGATGTCGTCAACATAAAGCAGCAAGTATGCCGTGTCGGTGCCATGGTGATAGACAAACAGCGAAGCATCGGAGCGTGTAGAGCGGAAGCCGAGTTGGTGAAGAAACGCGGCGATGCGCTGGTACCAGGCACGAGGAGCCTGCTTGAGCCCATACAATGAGCGTGAGAGCAGACACACATGATCAGGACACGTCGGGTCAACAAACCCCGTGGGCTGCTGATAGAAAACCTGCTCCTAAAGATGGCCATGCAGAAAAGCGTTGGAGACATCCATCTGATGAACCGGCCAGGCACGGGAGACCGCTAACTGTAAAACAGTGCGGATCGTCCCGGGCTTAACAACCGGGGCGAAAGTGTCGGTGAAGTCCACACCGGCGCGTTGCCGGAAACCACGAACAACCCAACGCGCCTTGTAGCGATCCAGAGTGCCGTCAGGACGAAGCTTGTGTTTGAAGACCCACTTCCCGGTGATCACATTAGCGTGCCGGGGACGGGGAACAAGCTGCCAAGTCCGGTTTCGCTGCAAAGCGTCAAACTCCTCCTGCATGGCAGCCATCCAGAGGGGGTCGCGGAGAGCGGCCCGGACCGAGGACGGTAGCGGGGAAGGAGCAGACGTCGAGGTGGTGCAGACGTAGTCGTCCGCATAACGGGAACTCGGGCGGAAGACTCCAGTGCGCGAGCGGGTGACGGGCCCGGCCGTCGGAGCAGCCGCGGGTGGCGGTGGGGCCGTGGCATCCACGGCGTCTGCTGGAGAAGCAGGGACCGCCGCGTCGTCGGTGGGGCCAGCAGACGCGGCTGGCGAGGCAGCCGACCGAGGCGGGGTCGAGGCCGCGGCGTCAGGAGAGCCAGCCGACGAGGCAGGCGACCGAGGCGGTGGCGAGACCGCGGCGTCGGGGAAGCCGGCCGACGAAGCTGGCGAGCCGGGCGACCGAGGCGGGGTCGAGGCCCCGCCCGTAGAGGCCGCGCCAGGGTGGGCCGACCCGCCCGGCGACCCATTATGAGGCCCAGCAGCCGGCCCAGCATGCATGGCTGGGGCGCGAGGCGACGTAGGCGGCATGGACGGGGCTCCAGGCGACGAGGGCGCCGAGCCGGAGAAGGGTGCCGCGGATGACCCCGAGCCGGAGGAGGGCGCCGCGGGCGGGGGTGCCGGAGCACCCAGGGCCGGCAGCAGGCGGCGGCGCGGAGAAGAGCCAGCCGCGGGAGGAGAAGATGGTACCACCTGTTCCTGAGCAAAGGGAAACACAAATTCATCAAAGTACACGTGTCGTGATGTGATGACACGGTGAGACACAGGGTCGTAGCAGCGATAACCCTTAGTGTTGGCCGGGTAACCAAGGAAAACACATGGAACGGAACGAGGAGCGAGTTTATGAGCGGTGGTGGCGGTGGTGTTGGGGTAGCAACGACAACCGAAAATACGGAGGCCGTCGTAGGAGGGAGGAGTGCCATAGAGGAGATGGTGAGGCGCGTAGTTCCAGCGCGGCCGGCATGGCCGGAGATTGAGGAGGAGGGTGGCGGTGGCGAGGGCATCGGGCCAAAACCGAGAAGGCATGTAGGCATGAAAAAGAAGGGTGCGCACACACTCATTGAGGGTGCGTAGGATGCGCTCGGCACGGCCATTCTGCTGGGAGGTGTATGGACACGTGAGATGGAACACGGTGCCATGGGTGGAAAGAAGATGGCGGATGGTGTGATTGTTGAATTCTTTTCCGTTGTCGGTTTGAAGTGCGAGTATGGGTCGCCCGAACTGTGTGGAAACATAAGCATAGAATGCAATGAGAGTGGCGGCAACATCAGATTTCCTACGAAGAGGAAATGTCCACACAAAGTGAGAGTAATCATCCAGTATGACGAGATAATAAAGATAGCCAGAATTACTGGGTACTGGAGATGTCCATACATCGCTATGAATTAACTCAAACGGAAAAGATGCAACTGTGGAAGAGGAACTAAAAGGAAGGCGAACATGTTTGCCTAACCGGCAGGCTTCACATGAGTGAGCGGCCGTTTTATTACATGAAAAAGAAAAACCTCTCATTATTTGACGAAGAGAAGAAGTGCTAGGATGCCCGAGACGAGCATGCCAAAGATCGACGCCGGCGGAAAAAGCGCGAGGACCACCCGGAGATGACGGCGACTGAACTGGGTAGAGGTCGCCAGGACTGTCACAGCGGTGAAGAATCATCCTGGTCCGAGCGCCCTTAACAGAAAAACCAACTTCGTCAAATTCTACAGTTACGAAATTATCACGAGAAAGATTGCGAACAGAAACTAAGTTCTGAATGAGATGGGGAGAAACAATGACATTATTAAGAGAGAGAGGGCGAGAGTTAGAAGGAAAAGGTGCAGAACCAACATGGGAGATAGGAAGACCAACACCGTTGCCGATGATGATACGGGAAGGAGTGGAAGTGGGATGAACAGAGGAGAGGTTACCCGGATGAGCGGACATATGAGCGGTGGCACCGGAGTCCATGATCCAATCGCCACCACCACCGGAGTAGGGCAGCGGCTGCTGCAGGGCCGCTAGAAGGGCCGGGTCGTAGTAGGGGGCCCCGTAAGCGCCGGGGGCGCCGTAGGCGCCGTGGGACGGCGCGGCAGGAGGGGCGCCGAGGACACCGCTGGCGCCGAAGGGCGCGGCCAGGAGCGCCTGGTGTGCGCTCGGGCGGGGGCCGAGAATGCCCGGGGCGGGGGGGCGCGGCACAGGCATGATGTAGGCGTGCACGACCCCCGTCCAGGGGTTGTAGCCACCAGCCCAGGGCGGCGGGGGCTGCTGCCGAGGGGCCTGACCGCCGCCACCACCACCTTTGCCTCCTCCTTGGCGGTGGCCGCCGCGACCGCGGCGGCGGTTGCCGCTGTTGCCACCGTTGCGAGGTGGCTGGGGTGGCTGTGGCACCGGCGCAGGGTGCGGGACAGCCGGAGGATGGGGCGCCGAGGGTGGTGTAGAGGCGCCGATGGAGAGGCCGGCGGCGAGCGCGGTGTGGCTGGCGCGGGTGCGGAGGTGCTTCATGCGCCGCTCCTCAAGACGAAGATAGGCCACCGCCCGCTCGTAAGTGGGGTTAGCCATGAGGGTGAGGTTGGAGGCGGCGTTGCCGAAGTCCTCGTTGAGGCCGGCGGTGAGCGTCGAGAGGAGAAGCTCGTCGCCCACCTTAAACCCTATGTCATTGAGCTCGTCGGAGAGGGTCTTGAGCCGGAGACAGTAGGCGTCGATGGTGGAGTCGTTCTGGTGACACCCAAAAAATTCCTGCTGCAAGAAAACAATCCGTTGGAGCTTGTTGTCGGTGAAGAGGCCATTGATCTTGGTCCACACCGTGTAGGCATCGTCCCCATCGCGAACGACGGTGTGGAAGATGTCCGGGGAGACGGTGAGGAAGAACCACCGGATGAGGGTGGCGTCGATGGCGAGCCAGTTGGCGTCGTGGGCGCCGGCGAAGAAGTTGGCGAGACCGTCCACATGATCACGAAGGTTGTACTCACGGAAGAGGAGGTTGAAGTAGGTTTTCCAGGCGTAGTAGTTAGCGGAGGAGTGGGAGAGGATGATGGGAACGTGATCGGTGAGGTGGATGTTGCGGATGTCGGCGGCTTGGGGTTTATCGACCTCGGACCCGTAGGAGGAGGCAAACGGGTTGCTGGGAGCGACGCTGGAAGAGGAGGAGGTGCCGAGGGCCGACATGGCAGAGGGAGGGGGTAGCGGCGCGAGATGGGATCGGTGGAGGTTTAGGGTTTGTGGAGGGGAGGCGGCGCGGGAGGGGCGGCTTGGGAAGGCAAGGGGAGTGGAGGGAGAGAGGCGCGGCGGCGCGGGAGGGGCGGCGGCGCGGGACAGCGGGAGCGGCGGCGGCCGAGAGAGGCGGCGGCGGCGCGGCTAAGGGGGGGATCGAGGGTTAGGCTGATACCATGTAGAGGAATAGGATGCAACTCTCAATGTATTGATAGGTGCATATGCACAAGTATATATAGTACAAAGGGCAAGTCATATCCTCAACTATACACAAGGAGGAGACTTGGAGTACAAGAATACATGTGCTAAATACATATCTCAACACATACAAATATAGAATAGCACATAGTAGTAGTTGTTTACGTGTATTTCGTAGTGATCGAGTACTGACGCGTGCATGGGCGTGCTGCAGGTGGTGCGTGCGGGTACCATGGCGACGTGGAGCAGCCGCCGTTCTCCGCCATGATCACGGCGGGTGGCTCCTCCATCTTCAATGGCGGCAAGGGCTGCGGCGCTTGCTATCAGGTTAGATGCATCGGCAATCCGGCCTGCTCTGGGTCCCCGGTGACCGTGGTCGTCACAGACCAGTGCCCCGGCGGGCCGTGCCAGGTCAAGGCTGCGCACTTTGACCTCAGAGGGAAAGCGTTCGGCGCCATGGCCAAGCCTGGCCAGGATGACAACCTCCGCAACGTCGGCAAGCTTAGAATCCAGTACAACCGGTAAGCTCCCGCTAGATAGCTACTAGCGCACACACTTATGTCCAGTGCTCCGCCTACATGCAACTGGCATGGTTCGTGTGATCCTCATCTCTTTGATTTCTTCGCTCGCTCGCAGGGTTCCGTGCAACTGGCATGGGCTCGACATCGCCTTCAAGGTGGACGCCGGCTCTAACCCCAACTACCTCGCGGTGCTCATCGAGGACGAAGCCGGCGACAGTGACCTGTCCGCGGTCGAGCTTCAGCAGCGCGGCGGCAGCTGGGCGCCGATGCAGGAGTCATGGGGCGCCGTCTGGAAGTACAACGCCGGGTCCACCCTGCAGGCACCTATATCGTTCCGCCTCACCTCCGGCTCCGGCAAGAAGCTCGTCGCCAGGAATGGCATCCCCTCTGGCTGGCAGGCCGGCAAGACCTACCGATCCATCGTAAACTTCCAGTGATTGACCCGTCCGTGGGATCAATGGAGTACGCACGTTTAATTAGTTGTGCAGCACGAGTGCGCTAGCTATATGTAGTAATCGAGCCCGTGCCTGGAATAATACTTGCTTTCATGCTTTGAAAAATTGCAAACACAATGTGGAAAAAAATATGCTTTCTTCAAATATTTTGGCAGCTGATTAAGGATACGATGGATATTGCTAAACACTCAAAATTGATGCCAACCGATTGTTTGTCAATCTTGAGTATTAAATTTATGTTGAATATCATGACTCCTACAAAGAAAAACTCACTCATAATTTAGGATTTCAAGAACGGTCCAAATAATATACACTGAAAAATAAGGGACCTTCTACTTGTAAGTTGCGAATTTTTATTTAGGCGCAGTGCAATCTCGATGCATGCAGCTTAGGCAGCTTAGGTTATGTTACGGTTGTGTTCCAATTAGAATTAAAATGGATCGATTCTATAAATTTTAGTGGTATCCATGAGTAATACAAGCTGGAAAATCTACCACTTTAACACTCTTTAAACAAAAATAAAGATTAAAACTGATACAAAACTAAAAAACAAAAACATAAGTTTTCCTAAGAAAGAATGAATTATGGGCATTGGATTACCCTAAAAGAAAGAAACTAGAAAAACTTCAAATAATTGATGATAAAAACTGCACACAAATTCCAGAGAAATTGCACAGTTCACAATAGCAAAAGAAGCCTATATATAATTTTCACACATGTTGCATCAAACTTGAATTTATATGTCAATGTTATACCTAGTGTTTACATGAAGATTAATAATCTCCGTAGAGACGCGAAGGCACAAAAAACAGTGCATGAGCGCGCGCGCACACACGCACACACTCAGATGCACACAAACACGTCCCGGTGAACATATCCACACATAGAGAGACATACATGCACACATGCACATACACTAGCGCCGCACCAATACGAGCACGTGCACACACACATAATGCACAGAGACAAACACTTATGCACACAACACACAGGCTCGCGGGCATGAACGGACCAAAGGAAAAAAAAGCGGACTAAATACAAGAAGAAGAAAAGGTGACTTACACAAAATAAAAAATGATGCAACTTACAAATAGAAAAAGTGAAAAAATAATAACAAATCCGTGGAATACTTCCTTATATTTATTCACGGATTTTGTTTTCCATGGTGGCCGGTTTGCTGTAGATTATGGGCTAAAGTTACATGATTTTTCATGATGGTCCTACATTTATGAGTTTATGATTGCCCAAAGTTACTTCACTGATGTAGTGTTTCATAGAGATGGATTGACCTAAAATTTGGTATGTCTTGTTTCATAACCATATAATGGAAACTAGAAGTGCCAAAAACAAATCATCGTTGATCTATATTGCTGACATAGCATGTCTTATTAAATGAGGAAATAACGATACTACTAAATATTATATCATGATTTTCTATCATAATAAATGAGGTGCTGCTATGAGACATACAAAACAATCAATGAGGTCGTCTAAAGGACAAATCTATCATAATATGCACTATGAAGGTACTATTATACACTAGTATCATATGCATAATACTTGTTGTGAGAGGTGTAAGTCCTCCTACACTATCTTAATTTTAATCACTATTATTTTTAGGAGCATGCAACATTAATTTCTAGAGATAAAGATAATACATTGTACAACATGTCTCTTGAATTCTCTAAATGATGTGGCGGGCATAAGAAAATAGCTTCTTATCAACCATTGTGCATGCCCTTACTCGTATCATTTCATCTTGAAGATATATAGCAAAAAGATACCTACATATCACTTTCTTAATATATCTTGAAGTTACACGACTACAACCATCAGTAGGGCATATCCTACGTTGTACAACGATTTGTGATTTGTGTGTATATTGTTTTGATAACTTCAGTGTCTGGTCGATGAATTATTTTTCTGTTTAGGGGTAAAACATGTCATACCGTGTAGGGTGATAGTCACATGCAAGCAAAATTAACCAAAGGACAATGATAATATTTCTTTATAATTATCATAATAAAATGTCTACTCACCGACAAGGCTACCTACCAAATCTGGAAAATGTAACCTAAAATAGCGAACTTAATAAGGGGGTGTTCTACCAAAATAATTATGTCTTTATTAATCAGACCACAGAAATAGAATCACAATATGAAAGCAGTTGCGGGACCGGGCCGGTATAGGCGGTGCCACAGTCAGTGGGTTCCATGCGGCTCGCTAGAACTATTCGCGTGGCTAGATATGTCACCCACGATGGGAATAGCGGTTAGAGAACGAAACTTACTCCCATTGGAGGAGGAAATAGCCGGATAGCGCTTTGTAATTTTTGTTACTTCGGGTGTTTTTTCTACTATCATGATAGTAGATGAAAATATCGAAGTATTACGCATCCACTACAGATGCTCTTACCCAGGGGTTCCCGTCTGAAACAGAAGGTTGGGGGTTCTGATAATTAAGGAATGTAATTCCTTTGAATAAGCTTTGAAAATAGTGAAAAATCTTTTGTGGGTACACTCATTAAATAAAAAATATCCCCTCACCACTGCGTTTAATCAGTGTGTGATCTCTCTAGCTCTCTGCTGATTATAAATACATGGCGAGAGACTACGCTTGCTATCACACACATCACTTACCTATCTCCAAATCATTCCCTTCTTCCTCTACATACGCGGAGCAACCGTATATTGTTCACCGGCGGCGAGCATGGTTTCTTCCTCCTTCGTGGCTTTCGTGGCTCTAGCTAGCAGCTTCCTGATCCTCCTCCATTCGACCAGCGTCTCTGGCTGGTCCGATGGCGGTGCGACGTGGTACGGTCCCTGAGAAGGCGCCGGCACCGACGGTATGTATATAGTCTCGCATGGACGATGCATGCAGACCTTAATGATGAGAGTGCATGCATGTTAGGACGCGTATATGTTAGTAGTTGTTTACGTGTACTGACGTGTAGCGCCCTTCCTTTTGCCGAGAAGGACCGCCGGATTTGGGGCTCGTCGCCGGCGAAGTTCGAGAGAAAAAGAGGGATCAGCGTGCGAGAGAGAGAGAGAGAGAAAGAGAGAGAGAGAGAGAGAGAGAGAGAGAGAGAGAGAGAGAGAGAGATGCAGACGCAACGAGAAATAGAAGAGAGAGTAATTCAAATTAATTTCAACGATACCCCACACAACTCCACACGGTCAGCTTATATACGCTGCCGGCAATACAGACGGCCCAAGGTCCGCTACACACACCCGAGCCCACACCTGACGGCCTACCTATTCAAATCACCCGCCAACACTTTACGTCTTCTCTTTCAGAACACGGCCTCCCCCTTGCTTGACAGCCAGTGACAGTATCTCCATACTGACATTTCCCTCCCCTTGAGAACCAGCTAGTCCCCAGGCTGGTGCATCTGGAAAACACGCCTTGATCACTTCATAGTCCTCCCAAGTAGCCGCCGAATATGGCACCGAGGTCCACTTGATCTGCACTTGTAAATGCGCCGCGTTGCCTTTCTTTACCAGACGCCTGTCCAGTATCTGTTCTGAAATCACTCCTAGGACTGATAAATCTAGAGGTTTGGGCAGCATTGTGAAGACTGGTGTGTGATCTGGTACATGAGTAGCTGGGATACGTGGAACACGGGATGAATATGGCTTCCTTTAGGTAACTCGAGCTTGTAGGCAACGGCTCCAATCTTAGAAATGATCTTGAACGGTCCAAAAAATTTCAGTGCTAGCCTAGGACAGGGCATGTTCACAACTGATGACTGGGCATATGGTTGTAGCCTCAGATACACCTGTTCACCTTCAGAAAATTCCCTAGGTGATCTGTTTTTGTCAGCATAGTGTTTGTACTTCACTTGTGCCCTGTGTAAATGCTCCTTCAATATGTTAGTGTGTTCTGTCTGAGCAGAGAGCCAGTTATGCACTTCCCCATTCAGAGAAGTATGATTCCCAGCTAGTTGTCCAATGTTGGGCTCATGTCCATACAGTGCCTTGTGAGGAGTACAGCCCAGTGAGGAATGAAAAGTTGAATTATACCAGAATTCTGCTTGAGGCAACCAGTTGTTCCACTTTGCAGGACAATCATGAACATCACATCTCAAATACATTTCCAAACACTGGTTGACTCTTTCTGTCTGACCATCAGTTTGGGGATGATATGTAGTGCTCATTTGTAACTTTGTGCTCCACACTCTGAACAACTCCTTCCAAAATGAGCTGGTAAATATCTTGTCTCTGTCAGATATGATGGACAGTGGTAGTCCATGTAATTTGACCACATTATTCAGGAAAGCTTTAGCAACACCAGCAGCAGTGAAAGGGTGTTTGAGAGGTATAAAGTGGCTTACTTTAGTGAACCTGTCAACTACTACTAAAATAGAGCTGTAGCCTTCTGATTTAGGTAAACCCTCAATGAAATCCATACTAATGGACTGCCATGGTCCTTCAGGAATTGGTAAGGGCTGCAACATACCAGGGGATTTACACAACTCATGCTTGGCTAGTTGACACACTGCACACTTCTTGACAAAGTTTTCAATATCTCCTTTCATACCTTGCCAATGAAACAACTGTTTCACTCTGAAATATGTTGGAAGAATTCCTGAGTGTCCTCCCACAGGGGAAGAATGAAAAGCTTGTATCAGTCTGGTTTTAAGTCCAGCATTTGCTCCTATCCAGATTTGATCATTATGTTTCAACAGTCCCTTATGCAGCTTAAAACCTGGACAAGCTACAGGATCCAGAGCTAACTTTTGCAGCATTTCTTGAGCTTCAGAATCTACAGTGTAGGAGTTCAGTACTTCCTGTATCCAGACAGGTTGAGATGTAGATATAGCCTGAATGGGAAAAAGATGAGCAACTCTGGACAGAGCATCTGCAATAGTGTTCTCAACCCCTTTCTTGTACTGAATGCTGAACTGCAGCCCCACTAGTTTAGTCATAGCTTTTTTCTGGAGCTCTGAAGTCAGAACTTGATCTCCTAGGTGACATAAACTCTTGTGATCTCTTTTAATGACAAAAGGCCCTCTTGAAAGACATGTTCTCCATTTATCTATTGCCATCATTATTGCTAGGAACTCCTTTTCATAGATAGACAGTTGCTTGTTCTTAATACCAAGAGCCTTGTTGTAAAAGGCAACTGGATGTCCTTCCTGTGTTAATACAGCTCCTACACCAGAGTCACAAGCATCTGTTTCCACACAGAAAGGTTTATCAAAGTTGGGTATATAACTAGGACAGGAGTAGTAGCCATTGCTTGTTTTAACTGTTCAAAACTTGTTTGGGCTTCAGGTGTCCATTGGAAGGCTTGTTTCTTTAGTAACCGAGTTAAAGGTTTTGCCAAAATTCCATAGTTCTGTACAAATTTCCTATAATATCTAGTCAGACCTAGAAATCCCCTTAATTATGTCACATTGTTGGGAACTGGCCAACTCAACATCACAGCAGTTTTGGAGGGATTAGTGGCTACACCCTTATCAGAGATAATATGCCCCAAATATTCCAGAGACTGCTGGCCAAAAGAACATTTGCTCTCTTTCACATAGAAGTGATTTTCCCTGAGTGTAGTGAATACTTCTATCAGATCCTGTAAATGCTCCTCTAAGAAAAAAACTACACACAAGTATATCATCCATAAACACTAGCACCTTTTTCCTTCCTTTCTTTCTGCCAGGAAACAGAAAATTCATCATACACTGAAAAGTGTCAGGTGCTGTTGCCAGCCCAAAAGGAACTATTTTGAATTGGAACTGTCCATGGTGAGTCTTGAAAGTTGTTTTATGCTCATCTTCAGGCAACATTCTGATCTGGTGGTAGCCAGCTCTTAAATCCAACTTGGAAAACCATTTAGCTCCTCCTAGTTCATCTAACAACTCATCAATGATAGGTAAAGGAAATCTGCTTTTAATTGTGGGAGCATTCAGCTTCCTATAGTCCACACAAAATCTCCATGAACCATCTTTCTTCTTTACTAATAGTACTGGTGATGCAAAAGGACTTAAGCTTGGAGTTATCAGACCTGCTTTGAGCATTTCATCCACTTGTCTTTCAATTTCTTCCTTCTGAAGTGGAGAATACCTGTAAGGTCTACTGTTGACTGGAACAGCTCCAGGTACTAAATTGATCACATGATCTATGTGTCTGTGAGGGGGCAGTGTTTTTGGATCACTAAACACATCAGAAAACTCATGTAACACTTCCTTGATTGGTGCAGCAACTTCATTGTCTGCCCTTTTCTCCCAAACAGGTTTTATTAAAGCAACTGCCATAATGTCATTTCCTTTATTCCATTTAACTACTTGTTCCACTGGAATTTCAGTTAATTGAGTTTTTGTACTGGTAAAACTCCTTGTAGTCTCACATCTTTTCCTTGGTAATCAAACTGGATCCACTTCTCGGCCCATTGGCATTGCATAACTCCCCATTTCTCTAACCAATCCATGCCCAAAATTATATCATATCCTCCTAACTGCAACACCCTCATTTCATTAGTGAAATTGTGGCCTTGTATCCACCAAGTTAACTGTGATACACATTCAGAGCACTATAGCAGATCACCATTTGCCACTTTCACTGACAAGGTTGTAGGCAAAGTTTCAGATTTCAGTTTAACTCTGTCCAACAGTGCTTGATCCACAAATGTGTGAGTACTGCCTGAGTCTAACAGTATCAGCACCACTTGATTTCCAATTAATGCTCTGAATTGTATAGTCTTGGGATGTGAGGCTCCAGACAGTGCCTGAACAGATATAGTGGCACATTCCTCTGGTTCTTCCTCCAATAATGCATCTAACGTAGCATCAGAAATGATCTGATGAGGATCCAAACACTCTGTTGCTTTCAGCTAGGCAGCACTGTTATTAGTACTGTTGCAAACATGCCCAGGAGTGTACTTCTCTCCACAGCTATAACACAGTCCATTCGCTCTTCTGTATTCCTTGAGCTTCCTTGATTTCCATAATTCACCTGGAGCCACATCATTCCTGTTATCCTGTTTATTGTACTGCCCTTTCTGGTACCCAGACTTGCCCCCTTTTGTTTTCAGCAGTAATCTCTCTTGTACCATAGCATATAGGGTAGCCTTATGCACATTTACAGGAAGTTGCATCTCCACTGCTGCACGCAACTCTTCCTTCAGTCCCAAAATGAACCGTGTGACTAACAAAGTATCACTAAGAGCAGGCTCATAAAGTCTGATGTTATACACCAATTGATAGAACTGATTCTTGTACTCCTCTACTGTACCCACTTTTTTCAGCCTCATCAATTCCTGCAAGAGCTCTCTGTGAACATTTATGTCAAACTCCTCTGTCACTGCTTTGCAGAATTGTTGCCAGTTAGGCCAGATCCCCATCTGTTTGTATGACTGAAACCAATGTGCTGCATTGCCCACTAAATTCAGAGAGGCAGACGTGACTCTGAAATTTTCAGGAATGTTGTACAACAGGAAGAATGACTCGCATTGGTCGAGCCATATTCGCACACCTGTCCCATAAAACTTAGGAAAATCCATCTTAGGCATCCAATTCCGCTTCCTAGTCGCATCATCACACACCACATGTTCTCCCTGTTCTCCGCTGATATATGGATTTGTCACAGGTACCTGGTTATGGCAAGCCTGGCCACGCGCTGTTGATCCTGGAGCCACCCCGAGCACCCCATCGCTCTGAACTGACGGTGGAGTCATGCGAGGCACTGTCCGTGACGTCTCTGATGTCGCTCCGCTCTACTTGCCGGCCTGCACTTGCTCCTACTATACCTTGCCGAGGGTGTCGTAGTATAGGTTGACTTTCACCTGCACCTGGTCCAATCGTTGCGACTGCTCCTCCAGCTTCGCGTGGAGCGCCTCCAGACGCTGGCAGATCTCGGCCGCCCCAGCGAGCTTGCTCTGCTCCGCCCGCATCGCGGCGAACTCCTTCAACATGCGCTCCTGAAACGCCTCCATCTCTGCACGCTGGGCTTGAACTTGGCCGTGGTGCCTCCCTCTGAAGCAACCCACCTCAGGTCGGGATTTACACCAGTCGAACCCTAGGGTGACCGGAGACCGTCGCCTCGGAATTTGCCGGGTACGCTCTCGAGGTTGCGGAAGCGAGCCATGGACCGATCGCTCTGATACCAGATTGTAACTCCCTTGCCTTTGGCCGAGAAGGACCGCCGAATTTAGGGCTCGTCGCCAACGAAGTTCGAGAGAGAAAGAGGGATCAGCGCGCGCGCCTGCGCGCGCGCGCGGGCGAGAGAGAGAGATATGCAGACGCAACCAGAGAGAAACATAAGAGAGAGTAATTCAAATTCATTTCAACGATACCCCGCACAACTCCACACGGCCAGCTTATATACGCTGCCGGCAATACAGACGGCCCAAGGCCCGCTACACACACCCGAGCCCACACCTGACGGCATGCCTATTCAAATCACCCGCCAACACTTTACGTCTTCTCTTTCAGAACACGGCCTCCCCCTTGCTTGACAGCCAGTGACAGTATCTCCATACTGACATGACGAGTGCATGGGCGTGTTGCAGGTGGTGCCTGCGGGTACCAGGGCGATGTGGAGCAACCGCCGTTCTCCGCCATGGTCACGGCGGGCGGCCCCTCTATCTTCAAGAACGACAAGGGTTGTGGCACTTGCTATCAAGTTAGATGCATCAGCCATGGCGCTTGCCCCGGGGTCCTGATGACCGTGGTCGACATAGACCAGTGCCTCGGTGGGCCATACCTATCCGAGGCCCGGTTGAGGTACAAATTTTGATAAAAGGAATATTTTTTGAAATTCTGAACCCAATTCGAAACATGAAAAAAAAACAAATTTGCGTACATTTTTTGAAACACAATCATTTTTTAAATTTGTGAACAAAAATAGGAACATTTTCTGATTGAGGGCATGCTGTTTGTTTTTGGTCCTCAATGAGGAGCCATGATTGCGTGCAAAAAAATTATTTTGTGTCAATGGTTGTCTTGGAGAGAAATAAATAAATGGGTGCATTTAGCATGGTGATTCGATACTATTTGGTAATATATGATGAACTTTTTAAATTACACGGTGAACATTTTTAAAATATATGGCAAACATTTTTTTCATAACATGGTGACCAATTTTCTGTAATAAGATGAACAATTCCTAATTATGCGCTGATTTTTCTTTTGTAATATACTTTGAACATGTTTTTAGCAGCAATCAAATGCATTTACTGTTCATTTTGCTAAATAATCAGTTGGTTGAAAATTGACGGCAACATTTGTATCTTCCTTTTTTCTATAGTATTTAACTTTTAGAATTCTTCTCATGCCAGCGACTTTGTTCTAGGAAAATGAGCATCCAAACAGTCAATGCACGAATGAAAAACAACAATTAGAGGAAACCAAAAACTGAAATGCCAAGTTGCCACTCAAGTGTGGACATGCAACTGTGATAAAAAATAGGTTCAAATGCCCAGTTGCATGTCAATGGTGGGCTTTCAACTGGGACAAAAAAAGGGTCGGACCCAGTTGCGAGTCAATGGTGAACTTGCAACTGAGTCAAAAGAACGGATCAAGAGTCTATGAGTCCATGGTTGTTTTGCAATTCAAATAGAAATAAAGGCAGACCCAATTGCAAATAGATGGTTGACTTCTAGTTGCTACAAAATAAGTCAACCCCTAGTTGCAAGCCAATGGTGGACTTGCGATTAAGGCGGGAAAAAGTCAGGCCCAGTTACAAGTCGAGCACGGACATGTAACTAATGCAAGAAAAACATCGGGCCGGTTGCAAGTCATGGGTAGACTTGCAACTGTTTTCCAGGGTGGCTGATTTGTTGTAGATTATGGCCTCAAGTTACTTGATTTCCCATGATGTTCATGAGTTTACGATTATTCAAAGTTTCGTCATTGTCTTAGTGTTTCCTACCCATGGATCAACCCTAAAATTTGGTAATTTCTTATGCTCTGTTTCATAACTGGACAGTGGGAACTAGACATGCCGAAAACAAACCGGAGTTATTCTATGTAGCCAAAACATAGATACATATGACTTTGTTGGAAGAGAGATAAATTTGAAAATTATCGGAGAGGATCGTTTAACTGTAGCAAGAGCAAGAAAAATTGAGCGTTTCTTATCACAACCGTTCTTTGTGGAGAGGTTTGTATTCTCTTACCTAAGAGATGATATCAAGATGTCATCTCTCTGTGGTACGATTTCAGGAGTGCACAAATAATGGCTAGAGATAAGGATAATCCCTTGTATAACATGTCTTCTAACTTATCTAGATGATGTGGAATACATAAGTAAATACAACATTATCAACCATTATGCATGCCGTTACATATGACTTCATCAATATATCTTGAAGACATATGGCCATAAGATAGATACATATGACTTCATCAATATAGTTTCCCCTCCGATAGATACATATGGCTTCATCAATATAGTTTGAAGAAATGTGATTCTAGTATTTAGTATGGGTTGTGTGAGTGTGTGCATGTGTATGTATTTGTGTGCTATACTCTTCGGTTATAAAAAGGAGAAGATAGGCACATATATAGGGCTAAATAGAAAACCTGGTGAAATTTTGGTTTAAAATGATAAATATATTGGCCTTTCTATTACGGAAGGGCACATGGAAAGGAGAAAAACTCCAATTCATTGAAAATAAGTTCCACGGAGACCTCCGGTTGGAGAAATGCCTTCCACCCGGTAGGAACACACGAGCTTTTTTGATTCAGAAGTCACAAATTGTAAGACAATAGATGTTCCAAATTAAATAGTAATAGTAGCTCTAGTAGATCCCCTAAAAGCTACATTTGAAGGGGATTTTTTTTTTCTGGTTTAGGGAATTTCTCCTGCTAGCAGATCCACCAAACTATATTTTCCTCAAAAATCTATCTTCTATCCCTTAAAATACTCATATATAGCATAATTTAGCATAGAAGAGGGCATTCTCAGAAAAAAAAAATTGGGAAACTTCTCACCTTCCACATTTCGGGCATTGCGACCAGCGCACCACTGATTGGCTCGGCTCTGGCTATAAAACTACGCGTTGTTGCACCAAAACCCTAGCCCACCCTACGCGCGTCCATTTTATTTCTATGTTTGATGACAATATTATCATAAATAACCCAAGGCCGACCAAGTACAATGATTCCATGATTTTTTTTGTATTTTGCACACATCTTACTCATGTAATACTTAAGCATGAGTCTAGACCTTACCACTTAATGGTCGTGACTAAGTACTTATCCCTCTTATACTTAAGAAAAGAGAATAGAAGTGGTTCCTTTTCTTTCTAAAGAAATACTTGATGCACTTATTAAATGGAAACTTTTAGCAAGGCGCAAATGTAGGAAGGCTCTTCTGAACAACGTCCTTTCACTTCATGTGAAGGTAGCACAAATTATATAAATAAGAATAATAATAAGAAAGAGAAGTGTAATGTTACCGTGTTGTCGGCTTTGTAAAAAGGAGAATAATGATTGAGACTTACATGAAGTCAAAAATAAAGAAAAACTTGGGTTAACGCAGTTGATCATTAGGCAATGGAAAGACCTTATAACCGATGTTATGTAAGGAGTAGGATTGCCACGCAAGAGATGCGCTTGAGCTAGAAATGTATGAAAGCTCTCCTAAGGACTAGTGGAGTGTGCATCCAACTTGCTTACTCATGAAGACCTAGAGCATTTGGACAAGCTCATCATTGGAATATACAAGCAAATTAGTTCTATAATGTAAAAGTCCCCACTAGTATATGAAATATGAAGTACATGAAAACCCCATATTACAATGTAGTAGTGCTACTCTGAAGACTTTACAATATCTGCTAAAATTAGTACTTTGAAGTAGAAGTGTATACTAAAAAGGAATATTATTGTCACTTCTTCTCTCATTTTCTCCATTTTTTTCTAGCTTTTATTTTACCTTTTTAAGCTTTTCTCCTTTTTTTGGTGACATCCCCATGGTGCATCTATTATTTGATCTCTCAAAGTGGAAGCAACACTCTCTAATGAATGCCTTTTGAATTTATTCATAACTTAACTCAACTGATTAATACGATGAACATGATGTAGAAACTCTATTGGAATGTCTCTAGCAGTGTACCAGGATGTGCAATGGTCTAGTGTGGCATGTATGAAAATGAATGACGGTGGTTGTGCCACATCAATATCGTGCCAGCAATATATGATCATGCAAAGAAAAATGACAGTGAAGGATCACACCTCTAGTCATATCGTGTAATGATGGATGTTGCATGTCATTATATCTCGTAGTGGCTATGGAATGCCATGATAGGTAGGTACGGTGGGTATTTTGAGAAATATATATGGGCTTATGCATAGGATAATAGGAGGAAGTTCTCCCATGATATTTGCATGTAGCAACAAAGGATGCACCAAGTCTCAAGGTGAGAGTGAGCAATGCATAATACCGAAGAGGCTAGTAATATGAAGATGAGAGAAGTGTATAAAGTTTTGAAACTCATATTAATCATAAGGACCTCAAAATAGTAGACAAGTGCATTGTGAATTAACATAGAACCAGGCAATCAAGATCCCATGATCTCTCCCTCCGGTTGATTATTGAAAAAGGCTCCAATTTGGATCGTCGCGGAACACGAGGTGGCTGCGGCAGAAAAATTCCTCAATATTTTTTCTGGGGTTTCATATCAACATAAAGGCAAAGGGATCAAGAGTTGGTAGAGAGGAGAGATCCACGTGGCCCCACCATGCGACCAGGGCTTGGGACATGGGGCCACCCCATGTGGGCCCTAGGGGGCCTCTGGTCATCCAATGGCCCATGCGTGCCTCATGGTCTTCAATCTTCACGATGGATTTTTATTTCGTTCCTAGAAATTGTTTTCCATAAAATCCAAAAACATGCACAAAACAACAACTAACACTGGGCACTCGATTATTAGGTTAGTCAAATAAAATTGTATAAAAAGGTTCCATAACTATGTAATAATGGTATAAAAGTAGCATGGCAATCCGCTCTCTTTCCTCGGCACTTTTGAGTTATGGCTTTGCACCTTTTTGTAAATTCTATGAACTGCTCTGTTTGGAACGGCACTACCCCAACACTAGTTTTCACAGGTACTTCTGAGTTGTTCTATCCTCATAATAGATGTGTCTCCTTTTTGTGTTCATAACCACTACATACGGATGAATATAGACGTATTTTACAGTGTAGATTCACTCATTTTGCTTCGTATGTAGTTCATATTCAAATCTCTAAAAAAGACTTACATTTAGGAACGGAGAGGGTATAATATTAAGACGCTAAGGAGACAGTTGGTTCAGCTGGTGCGTGTCACTTGGGTCATCGCTTTCACTCGCCTTCATTTTGCACTCTTGGAAGCGAGCTTCTTCTTCCTCCTCCTCAGCTGAAAACAAAATGTTGAAACGGAGTTAACGTTAGCGGCAGGCAGCAATGGAATATGTACTGTGTGGGATGTTGACTGATTTCATAAACTGTTATAGAATTGGAAGATCTATGGTTTATCTCAGCAAATGTGGAACACAATATACAACACAAATCTAATTAAAGGACACAAAGTAAAAAAAACTAAGCTATACAAGCAAGCTTCGTTAGCGTTTAGACTGATACAAAATGTTATTTAGCTGACTTGTCACATCAACTCCGAAACAAGCACAGTGAAACTTTATTTTGATCGATGATAAAGACCTACAATACGTGAGTGAAGCCAAAGAATATGTACAATATTGTGGTAACCAAGGCCATGAACACGAACCGTGACATAAAGCACCGTAAGCTCCATTGTATCTAAAAATTGATACAAAACTACCTAGCTAACTCAAAACCACAATGCAGACATACAGTAACTCGATCTGGAACAAGCATTAATGAAATTGATGATGAAAAACAGAATAAGTTCATCACAATATGACGACTGTCATATTCACTCAGGGTTGACCTTTTGCTTCTTCGAGTGCCCCTTGTTTTTCTTGGCATCACGGTGCTCCTGCTTCAGACCCTTTATGTCTTTTGTTAAGGTCAATTTTGAAATCTTTCAGTCAAAAAAACATGAAGCAGATTAGTACACCAATGGGTTAAATTTAAACTTCACAACTATTTATAAAGCAAATTAGACACAAACCTTCTGGTCTGGAATGTAGATCATGCCCCGCTTGCCGTCAATTACATCATTTGTCACATTTTTCACCTGCAAAAATGGTAATGTAGTAGAGAATACATATTGACATACAAGTTCTCAGTGACAAAGTTAGAGCAGGAAGTATAGTTGTTTAGGGCCAATGAGACTAGTCTGCGACCTAACCATCAGGATAACAATATCTGATGAACAAAAGACAGTTGTTCCATTGGAATTACCTTCTTAGCATGACCAGGAGTCCTCATAGCTAGCTTCTTTCTGTAGACTTTTAGCTGGACGATGTAAAAATCCAAGGATTAACCTTTTAAACTGGGTAGGGATGGTGACAACGTGCACCTACTTTATAGCCAAACAGATATGCATTTGTATATACTTATAAAGGTTTTCCTCTAGCATTAATTATGGATTTCTACTTCATTGGATTATCTTACCAAACATATAAAAACTAAACTAAAGCCGGCACTGAATTTTTTTTCGAGAGTACGCCAAAGGCGTACCTTATCTTTATAGAAGGGGAGAAAAAGTTGTACAAGACTCCACGGTTGGACGAAGAAGCCTACCACGGAAACGCTTACTCCTAAAAAAACACAAAAGCCTACTCTCTCACGAAAGGATCTAACCCCTCAACTCCTAGGCCCGCCTTCTTCCAAAGCTTGATCTCGTCATGTATGAGATGAACAAGGTTGGTCTCCGAGCGGACTTGATCATTGCGGTTGAACACCCGAGCGTTCCTCTGCTTCCTTAAGTGCCACGCGGTCAGGATGCCAAGCGAATCAAAACCTCTCTTGAGCTTTCCATGGAAGAACTTCCGCGCCTTGTCCCACCACACCATGAAAGTATCCTCGGAGCTTGGAATTTGGACGTTGATTTGAAGCAGCCGGAAACAACCATTCCAAACTTGTCTCGCGTAGACGCATCCAGCGAGGATATGGTCTGTTGTGTCCTCCTCCCGGTAGCATGTGTAACATGCAGAAGCCGTATCTTGGAGACCATGCCTCGCACGTCGGTCTGAAGTCCATAACCGATACTGAGAGGCAAGCCATGTAAAGATTTTGCATTTGAGGGGCGCCCAACTTCTCCATATGCATTGGGAAGCGGCAAACCGAGTCATGCCCTGGCAAAGCATACTATAAGTGGATTTAGTGCTATAGGAACCCGAGGCACTCCAGGGCCAGTAGAAAGCATCATCGTCCGAAGCATTCCTTTGAATCGTCGCCAAGGCATGCTGCAAGTGTATGAGCTGCAGGTGGGCCGTGAAGGATAGCTCGCCCGTGATATCATTGACCCAGGAGTCCTCGAAAAGCGCATCCCGGACCGTTCTTTTTCTCTCCGTGAGCTTGTCCACCATGCCGGCGATCAAAGGGGCGATATCTTTTGCCGCAAACCCGTGAATCCATCTGTCCGTCCAGAAGAAGATCTTGCTGCCCTCTCCAACCTCGATGTGGACCAGACTGTCCAACACCGCTTTGGCTTCTTTGTCCACCATGAGATGTAGCCCTTGCCAAGGCCTTGAGGAATCTGTCCTCCTGAGCCACTCCCAGCGAACGCGCATGGCCAGGCCTTGAGTCCTCGGGTTCTTGACTCCCAACCCACCGTACGGCTTAGGCCTACAGATGGTATGCCACGCAACCAAGCATTGTCCGCCATTGATCTCCTCTTTCCCAACCTAGAAAAAAGCACGCATCCACTTGTCGACTTCTTCGAGAACCCATTGGGGCGCTTTCATGACTAGCAAATGATGTATGGGGCGGGCTGCTATGATGCTGTTAACGAGCACTAGTCTCCCGGGTCTCTGAATCATGCCACGTTGCCAAGCTGGAAGGAAGCTTTTGACCTGATCAAGCATTGGCTGCCAATGCACTTTGGAGAGCTTGTGGATGCTGAGTTGCAACCCTAAGTATTTGCAAGGGAACTGCCCCATATGACAGTTTAACAGCTGCTGCACTCTGTCCTGATCCCCTTGCTGTCCCCGTATCAAAATTGCCGATGTTTTGCGATAGTTCACTCGAAGGCCAGAAGCGTGTCCAAAGAGGTATAAGACTTCTTTAATGCAAGTGAGATCCGGCTCCGTGGGGCGCACGAAAAGCGCGAAGTCATCAGCGAAAAGAGAGAGCCTCTGGCTTGCCAACACACCGTTGAAGGAGGACAAAACCCCCACTACAGCAGCCTTGCAAACTAAGGCCGAGAGGACGTCCATCGCCATGACAAAGAGGAGCGGTGAGTTGGGGTCTCCTTGGCGCAGCCCACGAGCGTGATCAAACCTGACACCTTGATTCCCGTTGACAATGACTTGAAGACGCAGACTGCAGCAAGATCGCAACCCACTTTCTGAAGTTTTCTCCAAATCCCTTAGCTCTCAAAACTTCAAACAGGAACGGCCAAGAGATGGTGTCAAATGCCCGTGATATGTCAAGCTTCAGAAAGACGGTTGATGTTTTGCGGGCATGCATTTTTCTCACCATTTGCTTCACTAGGAGGAAATTATCGTGTAAGCTTCTCCCACGGATGAAGGTGGACTGGTTCATGCTGACTAGTTCCGGAAGCATTTTCCTCATTCTGATGGCCATCATTTTGGAGAAGAGTTTGCCAAAGCTATGAGGCAAGCTGGTCGGGCGATAATCACCCACTTCATCCGCGTCACTTCTCTTAGGAATGAGTACCATCAGAGCTTTGTTTAATTTCGCGAAGCCCCGACCATCTCCCATATACAGTTTCAGGAAGCCGGCCATGATATCGCCCTTGATGATGGGCCAGGCTTTTTGGTAAAAAGCACCAGTGAATCCATCTGCCCAGGAGCCCGATCCGGTCGCATCTCCTTAATCATCTTCCACACCTCACCTTCGGTGAAGATTTCCTCGAGCTCCTGCAGATCAGTAGTGTGCAAACCGAGGGCATCCAAGTCAAGTGTGAATTCGCGCGCCTGATCTCTCCCCAAAAGCTCCATAAAGGAAGAAGTGAAAGCATCTGCTATACGGTCTTGATCGGTGTGTATGTCGTCTCCAACCTTGATTCGCGGAATGAAGTTTTTGGTTCTCCGGCCGTTTGCAAAAGCTTGGAATAACTTCATGTTGGCATCACCTTCCTTAACCCACCTCATTCTGGAACGCTGACGTTCAATGGTCCGCTCAAGGGAAGCCATACCCAACAACGCCAGCTTGAGAGTACGACGCAGCCAGAGCTCCTGGTCGGTGAGAATGCGGTCTTCCTGGGCCCTGTCGAATCTGCAGATCACATAAGTTGCCACTGCCATGAGTAACTTGATGTTCCCAGTCGTTCTCTGTCCCCAAGACTGCAGGGACTCTACAGCGTTTCTGAAGAGCGCGTCGAGACGCTTGAAAGGATCCACAATCGTATCGCTACAGACCCATGCCTCTCTTATCGCATCCTCGCACCCTTCAAGCTTAAGCCAGTAATTCTCAAAGCGGAATCTCTTTTTAGGACAGAAAAGAGCTCCCGTGTTCAGGTGGAGTGGAGCATGATCAGATACGCCCGAGGATAACGCTTGCAAGAGACAGTCCGGATACTCCAAGTCCCAATCCACGGATACCAGCACCCTATCAATCTTGGTTAGGGTAGGGACATCTCTCTCGTTCGACCAAGTGAATATCCTCCCATGCATGTATACTTCTTTGAGCTCATTGTTGTCTATAAAGCTGCGGAACTTGTTTATCATGCTCATGTTCAGGTTCGAGTTATTCTTCTCCGAGGCATGCAGAATCATGTTAAAATCGCCAAGAATCATCCACGGTCCAGGCCTGAGCACTCGCGCTGCATGAAGCTCCTCCAGAAACGCAGTTTTCCTAGTGTTTCCTTGCGGTCCATAGACCGCGGAAATCCACCAGGATGCCCCATGTCTCGTAAGAACACACCTCGAGATGAAATCAGTGTTCGCGTGGAACTGATCAATGTCAATGCAAGTCGAATCCCAAGCGATGAGAACTCCACCTCTCGTATCTGCCGCGGGCAGAAAAGCAAAGCCATCGAAGGCCGACCCGAGGCATTGCAACACAGTGTAACGGTCAATGACTTCTATCTTAGTTTCTTGCAGACAAATTACATTCACTTTCACGGTGGCAACGAACGCCCTAATTGCATCTCTCTTCGCTGGGTTGTTTAATCCTCTCACGTTCCAACATAGGATCGATGGGCTAAAATCCATGGAAGAATTCGCAACCACTCCCTCTGGACATTGCTCAACGCTAATGTACTCCCAAGGCCGTCGAGCTTGCCCCTCCAAGATCTCCACCAATTGGCATGGTCTTCCCAAAGAGTGAGGCAATGACTCGGATGTGCTACTCTCTGAGCGGCGAGTCGAACAGTCCTTTTAGATCCTCCACCATTTTCTCATCCACCTGCAGATCATGCGGCGCCAAACCGAGCGTGCGAAGCAACACATTCTCAGCTGGGGTGGCCTTTGACGAGGCTGCTCCCCCAGCCTTTTTCTTGGCTCTCGTAGTGCGCCTCGGCGTGAACGGCTCTGCGTCTGGTCGAAGTGTGGAGGCTTGCACCTCCTTAAGCAGGGGCGGGGCAAGCTTCTTGACGATGTTGACGCAGAAGGCTTTGAGCTTGGAGTAAGCGATTGCTTCAGGAGGCGTCATTCCCTCCATGGCAGCGGCCTCATCCGTGGGGAAGTCAGGACCCAGCACGGCACCATCCCTTCCTAGCATGCTTGCGTTCATCACAATTAAGTCTGTGCAAGGCATGCACGCAGGCTCTTTGCACGTAGACTCCTCCACGTGAACAGGAGTTGCATGGCTCCTCTCGTCGATGATTGGCGCGAAATCTTCTCTCTGATCCTCGTGTCCCGTGTTGGTCTCGCAATCATTAGTAGTCACAGGCTGGCTCTCAGAATTGATTGGCATGGACTCCTCTCTCTGAACCTCGTGCTCCATGCTCGTCTCGCAATCATTGGCATTCTCTGGCTGGCTGGGTTGGGCAGGTGCCAGATCTGATGCAATCATGGCGCGGTCCGGAATCGCGGCCTCCCCACCAATCTGGTTTCCCCCATCAACAGGCACGTGGGCCGACACGACTAGACTCGTGGCCCCGGGAGACAGCGACGCAGTGTTGGGACCCGGCTCGCTTGGCGGGACTGTTGGAAATATGCCCTAGAGGCAATAATAAAAGTGTTATTATTATATTTCTTTGTTCATGATAATAGTCTTTTATTCATGCTATAACTGTGTTATCCAGAAATCGTAATACACGTGTGAATACATAGACCACAATATGTCCCTAGTGAGCCTCTAGTTGACTAGCTCGTTGTGATCAACAGATAGTCATGGTTTCCTGGCTATGGACATTGGATGTCGTTGATAACGGGATCACATCATTAGGAGAATGATGTGATGGACAAGACCCAATCCTAAGCATAGCACAAAGATCGTGTAGTTCGTTTGCTAGAGCTTTGCCAATGTCAAGTATCTCTTCCTTTGACCATGAGAGCGTGTAACTCCTGGATACCGTAGGAGTGCTTTGGGTGTATCAAACGTCACAACGTAACTGGGTGGCTATAAAGGTGCATTACAGGTATCTCCGAAAGTGTCTGTTGGGTTGGCACGAATCGAGACTGGGATTTGTCACTCCATGTAAACGGAGAGGTATCTCTGGGCCCACTCGGTAGGACATCATCATAATGTGCACAATGTGACCAAGGGGTTGATCACGGGATGATGTGTTATGGAACGAGTAAAGAGACTTGCCGGTAACGATATTGAACAAGGTATCGGTATACCGACGATCGAATCTCGGGCAAGTAAAATACCGCTAGACAAAGGGAATTGAATACGGGATTGATTAAGTCCTTGACATCGTGGTTCATTCGATGAGATCATCGTGGAACATGTGGGAGCCATCATGGGTATCCAGATCCCGCTGTTGGTTATTGACCGGAGAACGTCTCGGTCATGTCTGCATGTCTCCCGAACCCGTAGGGTCTACACACTTAAGGTTCGATGACGCTAGGGTTATAAAGGAAGCTTGTATGTGGTAACCGAATGTTGTTCGGAGTCCCGGATGAGATCCCGGACGTCACGAGGAGTTCCGGAATGGTCCGGAGGTAAAGATTTATATATGGGAAGTCCTGTTTTGGTCACCGGAAAAGTTTCGGGCGATATCGGTATTGTACCGGGACCACCGGGAGGGTCCCGGGGGTCCACCAAGTGGGGCCACCTGCCCCAGAAGGCTGCGTGGGCCATGCGTGGGAGGGGACCAGCCCCTAGGAGGGCTGGTGCGCCCCCCACAAGGGGGCCAAGGCGCAAGAGAGAGTGGGAGGGGGCAAACCCTAGTCCAGATGGGCCTTAAGGCCCATATTGGTGCGCCTCCCTCTCCTCTCCCCCCTTGGCCGCCTCCCCTTTGCCATCTAGGGCTGGCCGCACCCCTTGGGGGTGGGAAACCCTAAAGGGGGCGCAGCCCCCCCTTCCCCCTATATATAGATGAGGTTTGGGGCTGCCATACACATGAGTTCTCTCCCTCTTGGTGCTGCCCTACCTCTCTCCCTACTCCTCCTCTTCCATGGTGCTTGGCGAAGCCCTGCGGGATTGCCACGCTCCTCCACCACCACCACGCCGTTGTGCTGCTGTTGGATGGAGTCTTCCTCAACCTCTCCCTCTCTCCTTGCTGGATCAAGGTGTGGGAGACGTCACCGGGCTGTACGTGTGTTGAACGCGGAGGTGCCGTCCGTTCGGCACTAGGATCATCGGTGATCTGAATCACGACGAGTACGACCCCATCAACCCCGTTCACTTGAACGCTTCTGCTTAGCGATCTACAAGGGTATGTAGATGCACTCTCCTTCTACTCGTAGCTGGTTTCTCCATAGATAGATCTTGGTGACACGTAGGAAAATTTTGAATTTCTGCTACGTTCCCCAACAGTGGCATCATGAGCTAGGTCTATTGCGTAGATTCTTTGCACGAGTAGAACACAAAGTAGTTGTGGGCGTTGATGTTGTTCAATGTGCTTACCGTTACTAGTCCAATCTTGTTTCGACGGTATTGTGGGATGAAGCGGCCCGGACCGACCTTACACGTACTCTTACGTGAGACAGGTTCCACCGATTAACATGCACTTGGTGCATAAGGTGGCTAGCGGGTGCCAGTCTCTCCCACTTTAGTCGGAACGGATTCGATGAAAAGGGTCCTTATGAAGGGTAAATAGCAATTGGCATATCACGTTGTGGTTTTGCGTAGGTAAGAAACGTTCTTGCTAGAAACCCATAGCAGCCACGTAAAACATGCAAACAACAATTAGAGGACGTCT
This sequence comes from Triticum aestivum, assembly GCF_018294505.1. Lineage (NCBI taxonomy): Eukaryota > Viridiplantae > Streptophyta > Magnoliopsida > Poales > Poaceae > Triticum > Triticum aestivum. The sequence continues at coordinate 41,244,928 of NC_057797.1, forward strand.
AACTTGTTTTTGCAGGGTATGTCATGTGATGTGATATGGCCAAAAGGATGTGATGAATGATATATATGTGATGTATGAGATTGATCATGTTCTTGTAATAGGATTCACGACTTGCATGTCGATGAGTATGACAACCGGCAGGAGCCATAGGAGTTGTCTTTATTTATTGTATGACCTGCGTGTCATTGAAGAACGCCATGTAAACTACTTTACTTTATTGCTAAACGTGTTAGTCATAGAAGTAGAAGTAGTCGTTGGCATGACAACTTCATGAAGACACGATGATAGAGATCATGATGATGGAGATCATGGTGTCATGCCGGTGACGATAATGATCATGGAGCCCCGAAGATGGAGATCAATGGAGCTATATGATATTGGCCATATCATGTCACTACTATATAATGGCATGTGATGTTTATTATGTTTATGCATCTTGTTTACTTAGGACGACGGTAGTAAATAAGATGATCCCTTACAAAATTTCAAGAAGTGTTCTCCCCTAACTGTGCACCGTTGCTACAGTTCGTCGCTTCTAAGCACCACGTGATGATCGGGTGTGATGGATTCTTACGTTCACATACAACGGGTGTAAGACAGTTTTACACAGCGAAAACACTTAGGGTTAACTTGACGAGCCTAGCATCTGCAGACATGGCCTCGGAACACGGAGATCGAAAGGTCGAGCATGAGTCGTATAGTAGATACGATCAACATGAAGATGTTCACCGATGATGACTAGTCCGTCTCACGTGATGATCAGACACGGCCTAGTTGACTCGGATCATGTTATCACTTAGATGACCAGAGGGATGTCTATCTGAGTGGGAGTTCATAAGATGAACTTAATTATCTTGAACATAGACAAAAGACCTTTTGCAAATTATGTCATAGCTCACGCTTTAGTTCCACTATTTTAGATATGTTCCTAGAGAAAATATAGTTGAAAGTTGAAAGTAGCAATTATGCAGACAGTAGAAAGCTTATGTCCTTAATGCACCGCTTAGTGTGCTGAACCCCAAACGTCGTTTGTGGATGTTGCGAACATCGGACATACACGTTTTGATAACTACGTGATAGTTCAGTTAAATGGTTTAAGTAGAGGCACCAAAGACGTTTTTCGAAACATCGCGGAACATATGAGATGTTTCGAGGGCTGAAATTGGGATTTCAGGCTCGTGCCCATGTCAAGAGGTATAAGACCTCCGACGATTTTCTTAGTCTGCAAACTAAGGGAGAAAAGCCCAATCGTTGAGCTTGTGCTCAGATTGTCTGAGTACAACAATCACTTGAATCGAGTGGGAGTTGATCTTCCAGATGAGATAGTGATGTTTCCCCAAATTCATTGCCACCAAGCTGCTAGAGCTTCGTGATGAACTTAACATATCAAGGATAGAGATGATGATCCTTGAGGTATTCGCGTTGTTTGACATCGCGAAAGTAGAAATCAAGAAGGAGCATCAATTGTTGATGGTTGATGAAACCACTAGTTTCAAGAAGGGCAAGGGAAAGAAGGGATACTTCATGAAACGGCAAATCAGCTGCTGCACCAATGAAGAAACGCGAGGTTGAACCCAAACCCGAGACTAAGTGCTTCTGTAATAAGGGGAACAACCACTGGAGCAAGATTACCCTAGATACTTGGTAGATGAGAAGGCTGGCAAGGTCGATAGAAGTATATTGGATATACATTATGTTAATGTGTACTTTACTAGTACTCCTAGTAGCACCAGGGTATTAGATACCGGTTCGGTTGCTAAGTGTTAGTAACTCGAAATAAAAGCTACGGATTAAAACGGAGACTAGCTAAAGGTGAGCTGACGATACGTGTTGGAAGTGTTTCCAAGTTTGATGTGATCTAACATCGCACGCTCCCTCTACCATCAAGATTAGTATTAAACCTGAATAAGTGCTCTTGCACGTAAAGGAATGGTTTATTGAATTTTGATCGTAGGGATACACATTTTCATGCCAAAAGATATAAGATAGTAATGATAGTACCACTTACTTGTGGCACTGCCATGTAAGTCATAATGGTATAAAACGCATGAAGAAGCTCCATATTGATGGATCTTTGGACTCACTCGTTTTTGAAAAGTTTGAGACATGCGAACCATGTCTATTGGTGTATATGCATGAAGAAACTCCATGCAAATGGACTGTTTGGACTCACTTGATTTTGAATCACTTGAGATATGCAAATCATACCACATGGGCAAGATGACTGAAAAGCCTCGTTTTCAATAAGATGGAACAAGATAGCAACTTGTTGGAAGTAACACATTTTGATGTGTGCAGTCCAATAAATGCTGAGGCATGCAGTGAATATCGTTATGTTCTTACTTCACAGATGATTCGAGTAGATGTTGAGAATATTTACTTGATGAAACACAAGTCTGAATTATTGAATGGTTCAAGTAATTTCAGAGTGAAGTAGAAGATCATTGTGACAAGAGGATAAAATGTCTATGATACGATCATAGAGATGAATATCTGAGTTACGAGTTTTGGCACACAATTAAGACATTGTGGAAATTGTTTCATAATTAATACCGCCTGGAACACCATAGTATGATGGTGTGTCCGAACATCATAGTTGCACCCTATTGGATATGGTGCGTACCATGATGTCTCTTATCGAATTACCACTATCGTTCATGGGTTAGGCATTAGAGACAACCACATTCACTTTAAATAGGGCACCACGTAATTCCGATGAGATGACACCATATGAATTATGGTTTAGAGAAACCTAAGTTGTCGTTTCTTAAAGGTTTGGGGCTGCGACGCTTATGTGAAAAAGTTTCAGGATTAAGCTCGAACCCAAAGCGGATAAAATACATCTTCATAGGACACCCAAAACAGTTGGGTATACCTCCTAATTCAGATCCGAAAGCAATATGAATTGTTTCTAGAATCGGGTCCTTTCTCGAGGAAAGGTTTCTCTCGAAAGAGTTGAGTGGGAGGATGGTGGAAACTTGATGAGGTTATTGAACCGTCTCTTCAACTAGTGTGTGGCAGAGCACATGAAGTTGTTCCTATGGCACCTACACCAATTGAAGTGGAAGCTTATGATATTGATCATGAAACTTCGGATCAAGTCACTACCAAACCTCGTGGGATGACAAGGATACGTACTACTTCAGAGTGGTACGTAATCCTGTCTTGAAGGTCATGTTGCTAGACAACAATGAACCTACGAGCTATGGAGAAGCCATGGTGGGCCCATATTCCGACGAATGGTTAGAAACCATGAAATCCGAGATAGGATCCATGTATCAGAACAAAGCATGGACTTTGGTGGACTTGCCCGATGATCGGCAAGCCATTGAGATAAATGGATCTTTAAGAAGAAGACGAACGTGGACGGTAATGTCACCGTCCATGAAGCTCGACTTGTGGCGAAGAGTTTTTTTTTCACAAGTTCAAGGAGTTGACTACGATGAGATTTTCTCATCCGTAGCGATGCTTAAAGTCCGTCGGATTCATGTTAACATTAACTGCATTATTTATGAAATCTTGCAGATAGGATGTCAAAACATTGTTTCCTCGACGATTTTCTTGAGGAAAGGTTGTATGTAATACAATCCGGAAGGTTTTGTCAATCCTGAAAGATGCTAATAAGTATGCAAAGCTCCAGCGGTCCTTCTAAGGACTGGAGTAAGCATCTCGGAGTTGGAATGTACGCTTTGATAAGATGATCAAAGATTTTGGGTCTATACAAAGTTTATGAGAAACTTGTATTTCCAAAGAAGTGAGTGGGAGCACTATAGAATTTCTGATGAGTATATGTTGTTGACATATTGATGATCAGAGATGATGTAGAATTTCTAGAAAGCATATAGGGTTATTTTGAAAGTGTTTTTCAATGGAAAGCCTGGATTAAGCTACTTGAACATTGAGCATCAAGATCTATAAGGATAGATCAAAATGCTTAATAATACTTTCAAATGAGCACATACCTTGACATGATCTTGAAGGTGTTCAAGATGGACCAGTCAAAGAAGGAGTTCTTGCCTGAGTTGTAAGGTACGAAGTTAAGACTTAAAGCTCGACCACGGCAGAATAGAGAGAAAGGACGAAGGTCGTCCCCTATGCTTAAGACGTAGGCTCTTCAGTATGCTATGCTGTGTACCGCACCTGAAGTGTGCCTTGCCATGAGTCAGTCAAGGGGTACAAGAGTGATCCAAGAATGGCTCACAGGACAGCAGTCAAAGTTATCCTTAGTAACTAGTGGACTAAGGAATTTTCTCGATTATGGAGGTGGAAAAAGAGTTCGTCATAAAGGTTACGATGATGCAAGCTTGACACCTATCCGGATAGCTCTGAGTAGAGAGACCGGATACATATAATGGAGCAATAATTTAGAATAGCTCCAAGTAGAACAGTTGTTTGGAATAGCTCCAAATAGAGCGTGGTAGCTGCATCTAGGAGATGACATAGAGATTTGTAAAGCACACACGGATCTGAAAGGTTCAGACCTGTTGACTAAAACCTCTCTCACAAGCAACATGATCAAACATAAAACTCATTGAGTGTTAATCACATAGTGATGTGAACTAGACTACTGACTCTAGTAAACTCTTGGGTATTAGTCACATGGCGATGTGACCTGTGAGTGTTAATCACATGGCGATGTGAACTAGATTATTGACTCTAGTGCAAGTGGGAGACTGTTGGAAATATGCCCTAGAGGCAATAATAAAAGTGTTATTATTATATTTCTTTGTTCATGATAATAGTCTTTTATTCATGCTATAACTGTATTATCCGGAAATCGTAATACACGTGTGAATACATAGACCACAATATGTCCCTAGTGAGCCTCTAGTTGACTAGCTCGTTGTGATCAACAGATAGTCATGGTTTCCTAGCTATGGACATTGGATGTCGTTGATAACGGGAGCACATCATTAGGAGAATGATGTGATGGACAAGACCCAATCCTAAGCATAGCACAAAGATCGTGTAGTTCGTTTGCTAGAGCTTTGCTAATGTCAAGTATCTCTTCCTTTGACCATGAGAGCGTGTAACTCCTGGATACCGTAGGAGTGCTTTGGGTGTATCAAACGTCACAACGTAACTGGGTGGCTATAAAGGTGCATTACAGGTATCTCCGAAAGTGTCTGTTGGGTTGGCACGAATCGAGACTGGGATTTGTCACTCCGTGTAAACGGAGAGGTATCTCTGGGCCCACTCGGTAGGACATCATCATAATGTGCACAATGTGACCAAGGGGTTGATCACGGGATGATGTGTTACGGAACGAGTAAAGAGACTTGCCGGTAACGAGATTGAACAAGGTATCGGTATACCGACGATCGAATCTCGGGCAAGTAAAATACCGCTAGACAAAGGGAATTGAATACGGGATTGATTAAGTCCTTGACATCGTGGTTCATCCGATGAGATCATCGTGGAACATGTGGGAGCCATCATGGGTATCCAGATCCCGCTGTTGGTTATTGACCGGAGAACGTCTCGGTCATGTCTGCATGTCTCCCGAACCCGTAGGGTCTACACACTTAAGGTTCGATGACGCTAGGGTTATAAAGGAAGCTTGTATGTGGTAACCGAATGTTGTTAGGAGTCCCGGATGAGATCCTGGACGTCACGAGGAGTTCTGGAATGGTCCGGAGGTAAAGATTTATATATGGGAAGTCCTGTTTTGGTCACCAGAAAAGTTTCGGGCGATATCGGTATTGTACCGGGACCACCGGGAGGGTCCCGGGGGTCCACCAAGTGGGGCCACCTGCCCCAGAAGGCTGCGTGGGCCATGTGTGGGAGGGGACCAGCCCCTAGGAGGGCTGGTGCGCCCCCCACAAGGGGGCCAAGGCGCAAGAGAGAGTGGGAGGGGGCAAACCCTAGTCCAGATGGGCCTTAAGGCCCATATTGGTGCGCCTCCCTCTCCTCTCCCCCCTTGGCCGCCTCCCCTTTGCCATCTAGGGCTGGCCGCACCCCTTGGGGGTGGGAAACCCTAAAGGGGGCGCAGCCCCCCCTTCCCCCTATATATAGATGAGGTTTGGGGCTGCCATACACATGAGTTCTCTCCCTCTTGGTGTTGCCCTACCTCTCTCCCTACTCCTCCTCTCCCATGGTGCTTGGCGAAGCCCTGCGGGATTGCCACGCTCCTCCACCACCACCACGCCGTTGTGCTGCTGTTGGATGGAGTCTTCCTCAACCTCTCCCTCTCTCCTTGCTGGATCAAGGCGTGGGAGACGTCACCGGGCTGTACGTGTGTTGAACGCGGAGGTGCCGTCCGTTCGGCACTAGGATCATCGGTGATCTGAATCACGACGAGTACGACCCCATCAACCCCGTTCACTTGAACGCTTCCGCTTAGCGATCTACAAGGGTATGTAGATGCACTCTCCTTCTACTCGTAGCTGGTTTCTCCATAGATAGATCTTGGTGACACGTAGGAAAATTTTGAATTTCTGCTACGTTCCCCAACAGGGACCCCATCGACCACGTGCTCCCTAGAAGCTTCGTGGCAGCACGCGGGGGAGGGGTGGCCCCTCTGATCTCCTCAAGTTAGTTGGGCTGTGTGGC
>NC_057797.1:41251862-41259799 GCF_018294505.1 Triticum aestivum
CTGCGATTCTCTCCTTTACAGGCTGTAGCTGACCAGCTGACGCAATCCACGATCTGGGCTCCATGGGCGGCAGTGCCCAGGCCGCGGTCGCCGGCGATGCAGCCGGGGACTCCCCCGCACCACCGCGACTCTGAGAGGAACCGGCGGCGACACCACCGCGCTGATCCCTGGCGCCGAATTGCCAGCGGGGACGGAAGGCTGCGCCTCCCCCCCCCCCCCCGCCACCAGCGCTGCCGCCACCATCGGGGCTGGGGAGGCCACTCTGACCGCTGTCGAAGGACACCGGCACCGTCCACGCGGCTCCATGAACTCTCCAAAGTCCCTGATCTCCTCAATGTGAATCAACACCTTGTATTGCAGCATGGTGGGCTCGAACAATGGCGCCACCAAGCCTGGCTCAGGCACCGCCAACCAACAGAGCGTTGGAATGCTATCGTAGTTCGCCGTCCAAGCAGTGGGCCTGAAAGCGGAAAGATCTCTCCTTGAACTCATGTCTGGCGCGATAGTGTCCACCAGGCATGCCGAACCCAGCAGGTCCTCGGCGGTCTCTCTCTCCCAAGCATGGGGCGGGATGCCTTCCAACACTAGCGACACTCTCTGGCCGAGGATGGAGTGGACGGCCTGCGCTTGCCTTGTCCACTGCCTGAAGAACAGCTTAACCCCACGGTGCTCTAGCGGCGGCCTCGAGCTCACTCTGTTCCTGATCTCAGCGGAGGCGAAGACGACAAGGAAATCCTCAGGACGATAGCGATGAACTGAGACCCACTGTGACTGAATGTCGAGCTTTTCCTCCAGGGCTTGAAGCACGAACTCCGGCTCGACGTCGTGGCGCGCTCCGGCCACATACGCCACCATGGCGAATCTCAACCTCTGCTCCAGATCCGCCATCGTCCGGCCCTGCCTGAGCACACAAAGCTCCCCCATGGCAGGCTCCTCCTCCGGATCCACCCGCTGGGAACCCGACGGCGCGAGGCGAGGACACCCCAGCGCGCGGTCCCTGCCGGGCGGCGAAAGGCGAGGCCACACCAGCGCGCAGTCCCTGTCGGAGCGGGGTGGCGGAGGCGGGGGGGGTCTGGGATCTGGCGAGCGAGGCCCTTTCTCTCAGCGCGAGTTGCTCACGACGCGCCACCTTGGCCAAAGCCTGCCGCCGCAGCTCATCCTCCGACGAGGGGCTGCGCGGCCGCTTGCACTCCCTAGAAGGATGTCCCTCTTGACCGCACCGAAAGCAAACCATGGGGTTGGTGCAGTCGTTCCTGAAGTGCCCCTCCTTGAGGCATCGGAAGCACTTGTCGTCCATATCCGGCGAGATCTCCCGCCGCGCAGGAGCCGGAACGGCACACGAAGCGCCCTCTCTCTCCGCCTGCCTCCGGCGCCAAAGCTCGCGCCTTGAAGGTCTCGGCTGGACGAACGGCACCTCCGGACGGGGGGCGCTCACCGCCTCCCCGGACGCCGTCCAGCGGAGGCCGCCGCGCCCGAGCTCTCCGAAAGCCCGAGGCCAGAGACCACCGGCCACTCCGTGCTCCTAGGGAACGCCGACGAGACGGAGGCCGAACTGCCTGCCATGATCCCCCAGAACCGCCGCACGAAGGGAGGAGAGGTGGCCGCCGGGGTCGGAGTGACCGTCGGCGGGAGGCGGTGGACGCCGGCGCCGGAGTGGCACACGGCGGGCGGCGGGATGGGTGCGGAAGGGGGGAGCAGGAGGGTTTCAAGGGGAATCGAGCTTTCTTTTTTTGCCCTATTCCCCCGATTCGATTCCCGCCGGCACTGAATTAGATATATGGATTAGATATATGGATAAAAAATAATAGCAGTAGCACTAGATAAATTAATTTATGTATTGTGATCAGATGTTAAAACTCTTTTTTAGTAAACTATAACAGCAGCAAAGTAATATTGGGTAAAAAGCGTACACAAGACACCCCAGAATGCAGAAGTTTTAGTGTTCAAGGGGCTGAAGAAGTGAAGATGAATGTTAACTTGCAAAATTTTATGCTATGAATGCTTCCATGGCAAGCTCGAAACCACAGGAAAGCTCCAGCATCAGTGGTATAAAAAAAACTCGAAAATAGAATTCTGAATATATCCTATATTTCACACGAAAATACAGAGTAAAACAGCACAAAGATGACGTTGTTTTCACATCAAGTTTCCAGGTGCAGTTGCGCTGTTCTTTTTTATGGCAGTAGCACTAGTTCTTGCAGGAAGATAATAAAACAGGGTACTGATCTCAGAAGGCATAGTCTTCACAAGTTCACAGTATTAGATAGAAAGGAAACTAATGATGCAAGCATAGCAGCTATCGAACAGCCAAACAGGACTTCCTTTGAACTGCTGTTGAGTAATTGTCAGTGCTGATATATGTTCTTTGTGATGCAGTAGCACTGCTGATGGAATAAGACTATCAGAAAGGTGCGATAGGACCCGGGAGCCCCGGCACCCCATTATCCCAGTCGTCCAGTTTTCTTTGACATTCTCACACTGTCTGACTTGTGGCAGATGCTTTCCAGTGATAAGTCTGCTAATCAGCTGCTCTCGTCCAGTTTGACTAGACGGGCTACTGTAGCCATATGGATGCTTTTGACTCTGGTAGAAAACAGTGCAGCGATCCTTTTCTCTCTCCTCTGTCTGATTCTCACCATCGCCTCTCGTTGGAAACAATTGTTTTCTCTCTCACACAACCTCTCTTTCCTATCATTTCTACTCTCTCTCATACACACGGACCCAAAAAAAACTCCAAAAAGCTTTGCAAGCGGCCGCTCTCTCTCACTTTTGCATGCATCTTCTGAAAAAATTTGCATGTCGCACACTCTCTCTCACGGGAAAGAAGCAACAGCGAGTGAGTGGTGGGACAGGTGAACGAGAATCTTGTACAGGACAAACAACCTAAGGCCTCCTTTGGTTTGTAGGAATGTATTCCTATTTCTATGTAGGATAGGAATCAATGCTTCACGTTTTGGAGAAAAAAAACATTAGCCTAAACTCAATGAAAATAATTTTTTTATTCCTATAAAATTTCTATCCTATGAACCAAAAAAGGCCTTTCACGTAGCCTGTTAAACCAAGCGGTGGTGGAGGACTCCGCACATATCCCAACAAGATGTTTCTCACTTGACGATTGAGATAACCGGGTGTCTAAACACCCGGGTGTTGAAAAGCCAATCTCATATGACTATAGGAGAGGGCTTGGCACAAAAGAAGGGGAAAACTATTAGCCACACTAAGTTCTCATGTTTCTCTTTCTCTAGTGTAATTTGTTTTGGAACCAAGTGCAGCTCAGCAAACAGTGGCCGTGAAAGGATTCCGGCATGCCAGGGCGCCGTCGCAACACCAAAAAAGAAAGGCGTAGTGGCGGCCGTGGCGGAGCTCGTCGGTTGCGGTGCGTACGCCAGGGCGGCGTCGAAGCCAAACAACGCGGCGGCGCCGGGGTCTGTGGTGGCAGCCATGGCGGGACGGTGACGAGATACGGCTGGGGGGAGGGGAGGGGAGGGGCGGCAGGAAAATACCTCCGGGGAGAAGGCACAGGGAAGAAGGGCACGCCGGCGTCCTGGAGGCGGTTGCGGCGCGTCGGTCGCAGGAGAATAAACTGCGCGTCCCTCGAGGGCTCGCTCAATCGGCACGAAATATGGGATCGGGACGGGCTGGCCCGGGGCAACTCGGAAATTTTCGGCCCGGAAAGGATGATCTCTGAAATTTCTGGTCCACCCCGACCTGCCAAACTAGGCCTCAGTGACATGTTGCACCTAAAAATACTATAAGATCTAAAGCACTAAAAATATAAGATCTAAAAATATTTAAATAAACTGTAAACTTTTTTTTTCATTCTGCGAAGATTGATACTCCCTCTTTTCCGGTTTATAAGGCTCAATTCAAAAATCTCACCAACCAACCAAGGTAGATGATGAGTGGTGAAATATTTTTTGTAGTTTGCAAAAGCACCCAATTAATGCTCTTGTTTTTCTCAAAAAATTATGTTTATGAATGCATTAATTGCAATGCATGCATTGGTTAGTTTTCTCTTAATGCAATGATTTAATGCACCTTAAAGTTTGAACATGTGATGGGGAACAACTAAATTGAGCCTTATAAAATGGAAAAACTAAAATTTTGAGATAAGCCCTATAAACTGGAAAGGAGGGAGTACAAGGTTGCCATTTATATATTTCATCACGTCGCATTTCTTTTCTCTTGCTATAAATAAATAAATAAACTGTCACCTGACTTCTACACAAAGTTGCATTTGCCATGATCTAAAATCATTATGCACTTGAGCCATTAATCATCGGATGTTGATAGCTATAATAGCTTATTGACATGAGCTGTCATTATGTACCTACCTCCTTTTTAAACGTGATAATGTTTTCGGTCTTTGGAAATCACTTGAGGGGAGGAGTTTATCCTGATGTGTCCATGTGGTCATTTTGTTCATATGTACTTTGAACTAAAACCAAGTATTTTGGAACAGGGGAGCACCATTTAACGTTTGCAGAAATGTTAGCGTGGGAAGGAGTTTATCCTGATGTATCCATCACACAATTATACTGTGGAGGCACAAGACTCACACTTGTGTCTTTGGAGTAATTGGCTTCAGCCATGTTTTCATCTACGGTGTTACCTAGCGTCGATTTTACAGCCATTATTACAACCATGCACAGAGTTCTATCATTTTCCTTTCGTATACTATGAAATCTTGCATGATTATTTTGAGTTTGTTAGCAGCCTTTTTTTCATTTATTGCCAGATGGTGTATCATTAACACACTTCGATATTGCATGATTATAATGTAGGAAGCTTCATATTTGTTGTACTTTTTTCTTGTGAAAAAGATTCAAATCTATCATCAAAGTTCATCATAAGTACCAAACACTCAGAATGTATGCGGACTCAGTCTCTTGAAGATGCTCATAGGGTAGTTGTGCGTTTGTGTTTACAGAAATGAGTGTATACGCGAATGTATGAGCGTTTGTGTCTGTGATGTGTTAAAAAAATGCAAACGAGAGCATTAAAAAGGCAGAGAAATTCGTTGGGCCCTCCAATATATGCTTCGGCCTATCCCATGTACTAGGATTATTGATGATGCATGCATAGACAGGTCCCATGGTAGTTGCCAGTAGTTAAGCCTGCTGTCGGCGCAACTGCCAGTTGACGAACGCAAGCGCCATCTGCAAAAATTCACCAAACTGTCACATGAGGTGGTCTGTTGCCTTCATATCAGCTGGCACACTACCAAAACAATACGTTACTGTGACGCCGTCATATCTACCACTGCCTCTCTTCCTAAATGTAAAAGGTTTTGACAGTTTAATACATTAGAAACATAGGTAGTAGTGTATATTAGGATCTAGAACGTTTTAAAGGCTACCTTTGACCATTAATACAATTAACAATATATAAGATGCATGATATAAAAAATTATCATTAGAAATTCCTTTCAATATGAATTTGACAATACACTTTTTGTTGCATACACATCATATATTATTGTTCTAACCGGTGGTTAAAGTCGATCTCGAAAACGTATTAAGCCCTATATATATATATATATATATATATATATATATATATATATATATATATATATATATATATATATATATATATATATATATTGAGGTCAGGTCCTGTATATTTGAATGAAGGGAGTAATGCGAAGGGAAGTAGAAAAAAAACTTGATCATATATGACCGGCTGGCAGCTACCAAACACTCCGGTAATCTCATTTATTTAGTACCAATAAGCCTGAGGTGGAAGAAAGTTTGAGGGATTCCAGTCATTTTAAAAGTTACACATACATCAATATGGCCACTGAAATTTCGCGTCTATACTATTTTTTGGCAGGGTTCTCTTGCTCTTATGTTGTTTGGTACAGTTGCTTAGTCTAGATCCACACATCCAAGTCTATGTACGTGTAAAGTTTGCAGCAACAGCGAATTGTGAAGTTTGCGTGTATCTAGTGAAAACAAAGTTGGGAATCAAAGAAATTTCTCAGTTTCAGTATCTGTATGCCCTTGTGTTTGGCTCTTCGTTATTTATTTTTGAGCACCCATCTGGATTGGGTTATGAAAACCCATGAGAAGCAACTGGATGCATTCCAGTGTCCCAAGTTACAATCATAAAATATTCTCACAGTCATTGTGTAATCTCAAATCTGCATCGCAAAACAAAACAAAAAAATCTTCATCTGTATAGCAAAAATGAAAGGTGTCAAACAACTTCCATGGCTTATCTAGTGAAATGGAAGGTGTCAAACAACTTCCATGGCTTATCTAGTGAAATGGAAGGTGTCAAACAACTTCCATGGCTTATCTAGTGAAATGGGAGGTGTCAAACAACTGCCATGGCTTGCAGCTTTTTTGGGATGCCCACCAGCCATCAAGGGTGTGGCTTGCGCCACTTTACTGATCCGTGGCACCATGGTCTTCCCCTTCTCTTCCCATGTATGCCTTCTTTCAAGAGCATGTCTATATATACTAGAAGTAGTGATTCATTCGCGTGCGGGATGCACGTGTGACTTAGGACTTGGACGACGGCGAAGGCGAGGAAGGAGGAGATGCGTTGAGGTACTGGTCGCCCTTCATCGGCGGCAGCACCAGCCGGCAGCTGGCCACGAGCCCCTGCCCCTCCACCACGGAGCTCAGCCCGGCGTGGTTCACGAAGCAGCCCACAGCGCGGTGATGCAGTATGTGCTGCTGCTGCACCCACCCCGTGTGCACCACGCCCCTGACCTTGGTCCTCTCGGCGAACCCCGGCGGCGTGCACTTGGCTAGCTCCGCCTCGGTGTCCGTGCACTTGGGGAAGTTGAGCACGACGAAGAACGGCCGGTTGGTGGATTCCAGGCCCAGGAGGAGCTCCGCGGCGGCGGCGGCTGGGAGGAACGTCTCGCTCCCGAAGGAGGCGAACACGACGACGCTGTCCGGGAAGGAGGAGAGCCACTTGGCCCACCGCTCCTCGAGCTCGTAATATGATGACTGTCATATTCACTCAGGGTTGACCTTTTGTTTCTTCGAGTGCCCCTTGTTTTTCTTGGCATCACGGCGCTCCCGCTTCAGACCCTTTATGTCTTTTGTTAAGATCAATTTTGAAATCTTTCAGTTATAAAAACATGAAGCAGATTAGTACACCAATGGGTTAAATTTAAACTTCACAACTATTTATAAAACAAATTAGACACAAACCTTCTGGCCTGGAATGTAGATCATGCCCCGCTTGCCGTCAATTCACATTTTTCACCTGCAAAAATGGTAATGTAGTTGAGAATACATATTGACATACAAGTTCTCAGTGTCAAAGTTAGAGCAGGAAGTATAGTTGTTTAGCGCCAATGAGACTAGTCTGCGACCTAACCATCAGGAGGTTTGTATTATCTTACCTAAGAGATGGTATCAAGATGTCATCTCTCAGAGTACGATTTCAGGAGTGCATAAATAATGGCTAGAGATAAAGATAATCCCTTGTATAACATGTCTTCTAACTTATCTAGATGATGTGGAATACATAAGTAAATACAACCTTATCAACCATTATGCATGCTGTTACATATGACTTTGTCAATATATCTTGAAGACATATGGCCATAAGATAGATGCATATGACTTCATCAATATAGTTTCCCCTCCGATAGATACATATGGCTTCATCAATATAGTTTGAAGAAATGTGACTCTAGTATTTAGTACGGGTTGTGTGAGTGTGTGCATGTGTATGTTTGTGTGCTATACTCTTCGGTTATAAAAAGGAGAAGATAGGCACATATATATGGCTAAATAGAAAACCTGGTGAAATTTTGGTTTAAAATGATAATAGGTGAACATTTCTTGAAATTAGGGAACAACTTTTGAAATATGAACATTTTTTGTTTGTGACAAACATTTTATGAATTCATAAATATTTTTTTGAATCAGCAATCTTTTTTGGAAATCTAAAAAAACCGAAACATTGTT
>NC_057797.1:41260725-41264496 GCF_018294505.1 Triticum aestivum
TTAGCATTTACCCCACCAAACATTGATTTTCGGGTAGCTCCACCACTGATGGTAGAGATAGACTGGGAGAGTAGCAACACCATCTTTCTCCTTCTCCTCAACGACACAGCCAACTTCACCAGCGAGAAGAACGCGGCGCCGAACGCAAAGTCGGTGTGCGGCTACGAGATCATAGAGGGCATCAAGACTCGGGGAAGCATAGGCATCCGAAGGTGCGAAGATGATCGTACGTCGGGTGAGTACCATGGAGGAGGAAGAAAGGCGTGTGTTGGGCAATGGCACGGGAGGGTCGGCGGTTGAGTAGGTGTGTGGCTGTGTTGAGGGCTTCAACCCAGAACTTGGGAGGCATGGAGGCTTGGACGAGCAGGGTTCGAAGGATATCGTTGGTGGTGCGAATAGCTCTCTCGGCCTTGCCGTTTTGTGGTGAAGTATGAGGGCAAGAGAGACGGAGAGCGATGCCGGTGTGGGAGAGATGATCGCGTAGGACGTGGTTGAGAAACTCGCCACCATTGTCGCACTGTAGGCATCGCACCATTGTTTGATACTGCGTACACACATATGAGAAGAAACGGAGAAGTGTGGGAGTGGCGTCAGATTTATGGCGCAATGGGTAAGTCCAAGTATAATGGGAAAAATCATCCAATATAATCAAGTAATAACCAAATCCGGAGCAACTTTGGACGGGAGACGCCCAGAGATCGCAGTGTATTATTTCAAATGGAAAGGAAGTAAATGACCTGGACGCAGCAAATGGTAACCTAGCTTGCTTGCCTAACTGACACGCCTCACACACAGAATGGGGGTGGGAGGATTTATTACAATCTGGAAGGAAATGTGCAGATAGCCTAGAGAGAGCTTCGGGGCTGAGATGTCCAAGGCGCCGATGCCAAACGTCGCTGGTGATGGAGAGGGCCGTGCTGGTTGGCAACGGAGCTGCGGAGCCGAAGAACGGGTAGAGCCCGGTTGAGCTATTGGACCTCATGAGAGGGGTCCGAGTTTGAAGATCCTTCACCAAAAAACCGAGAGGGTCAAATTCTACTGAAACAGAGTTATCAGTGGTAAAGTTGCGAACAGACAGTAAATCTTGAATAATATTAGGTGAGACAAGAACATTGTTGATGTGGAAAGGACGGTTAGCGAGAGTGGTAGAGCCGACGGAGGTAACAGGAAGGGAAGATCCATTGCCTACTGTGATGCCTTGCGAATGAAATGATGAAGGAGAAGACAACCGGGAGAGAGTACCTGGGTTACCAGTGATGTGGGACGTGGCCCCGCTGTCCATGTACCAGTTGGCGGAGGAGCCCGGCGACAGCTGCAGGTTGCTCATGGCGGCGCCGAGGAGACTCTGTTGATCCCACGACTGCTGAGCGGGGCCGGCGGAGGAGCTGCCGGCGTCGGGGAAGACCACTGGATAGGCGTGGTTGGGGTTGCTCGGGCGCGGGCCCAGCACGCCGGTCGCGTTCGGGGGCGTCCACGGCGCGCGCCACTGGGCAGGCATGGGGGAACCCCACGGGGCGAAGTAGCCCATCCAGAGTGTGGTTGGTGCAGGCGGTGCAGGTGGGGCACAGCTGCCGGAGCCCCCGGTGTTGGTGTTGGAGTTGCGGCCACGTCCGCGGCCGCGATCGCCGCCGCCGCCGCGGTTGCGATCAGCAGGGGTGCCGCGATCCGGAGCGCCGTCCTGGACGCCGCGTGGAGGGTTGGAGCTGGAGGACCCACGGTCACCGGCCCCCCCGCCGCCCTGGATGATGAGCGCGGTGGAGGACTCGCCATGGTCGCGCTCGGCGAGGCCGATCTCTTCGAGGAGAAGACGAGACCGGGCCTGCAGGAACGAGGGGAAGGGTATCTGCATCATAAGCACGGTGGCCATCACCTGAAAACGCCTGTTGAGCCCGCGGAGGAGTTGGAGCGTGAGGGTGCGGTCCGTCACCGGCTCTTCGACGTCGGTGAGGGCATCAGCGAGCGCCTTGAGGCGCCGGCAGTAGGCGCCGACTGTGAGGTCTCCCTGGACGACGGAGCGGAACTCGGCGGAGAGGTAGATGGCGCGGCCGGGGAGGTTGTCCCTGAAGAACGTGTGGAGCTGGTGCCACACGTCGTAGGCGGTGCTGTCGGCGGACATGACCACATCATAGAGTTCGTCCGAGATCGTGGCGTAGAACCACAGGACGATGGTCAGGTCCTCATGGCGCCAGGTCGCGCTCTGCGTGAGCGGCTCGGAGCGGTGGGTGACGTGGTTGAGAACCTCGTACATGGAGAGTACGCGGTGCATCAGCTGCCTCCATTTGGAGTAGTTGTTGGTGGCGACGTCCAGCTTGAAGTTGATGTACGACGTGATGCTGATCTGGTGCATCGAGGGCGCCGAGAGGTTGAGGCCGGGGCGCTGCGGCGCGGGTGCGACCACCGTGGTGGAGATAGGGAGGGCGGGCGCCGTCGCTGGGAGGACCGGGCCACCGGGCGCGAGCTGGACGGGGAGGGCGGGCGCCGGAGCGGACGCCACGGGCACCGGGGCCGTGGCCATGCCGCTGGAGTTGGGGACGCCGAGGTTGGCCACTGGGAGGGTCGAGCCGCCGGGCGCGAGCTGGACGGGGAGGGCGAGCGCCGGAGCGGACGCCACGGGCACGGGGGCCGTGGCCGCTGGGAGGGTCGAGCTGCCAGGCGCGAGGTCGACGGGGAGGGCGGGCGCCGGAGCGGATGCCACGGGCACCGGTGCCGTGGCCATGCCGCTGGAGTTGGGGGCGTCAGGGTTGCCGGCGTTGCCGAGGTCGTCGTTGTGAGACATAGCGGAAGAGTGGGTGAACGTGGCTCGGGTACCAAGAAGACAAATGAGTGTGAACTCTTGTATATTCACATTGAACGAGTACAGGGGTTTATATACATGCAGGTACAACGATTGAGCCCTATCTAATCGTGATAAGCATGAGGATCGTGCGGAGTGCTACGGCCGTTGCGGAGGCAGGCGGGCGTGCGCCGTGCGTAGCGATCCATCCTGAAGACTCGGTGCAGCCGGTGGAGTGGCAACGTGACAGGGGTTCCAACAGAGGCCTCCTGCAACGCCACCGTCTCCTGCGAAGACGTCCTGGCCCTCGCCGCCCGTGATGCCGTCACCCTGATACGCCGGTGTCAAGGCTCAACTATGTTTTTCTTGTATACGGCTACGCCATGCTCTCTGGACTTCGACTAACGCTGGGTGACGGGCTATCAGAGGACCTGAACCCAGGCGATACAGAAAGAGAAGATAGTGCAAAAGGATTCTGTCAAGCGACGGCTGAGATGGCAAGATAATGTTCAACGGCTCAAATTGCTCCTCACTGTTTCACTCAAACTATTACTGTTATTGGCCGTTGTAACCGTAGTTTCTTTTACCACGCTGAGCTGTAAAGAGACTATATTAGCCCCTCTGGTCGATGGAGGAAGGCAGGTTGTAATTCCCCATTTCTTAATGAGCTGAGCCAACTCATAAACTCATATAAATTAGAATATCCATGACCAACTTTTTTGAATTAAATGACTATTGTAGGTTAAACATGAAAAAAAAATGTGACCATATAATAGTCTAGTAATTATAAGTGCCTTGCAAGTGAGAGTAAATGCAATCAGATGTCGACATACCGCGTTATAACAGACAAACATATAGATTTGGAGTCACATAGTTATGAAATTTTAAGATGTAGGTTTAAGTCTCATCACTCATTCCATTGAAAATCAAATTATGACTAAAGAATATTTGATGGTTGTGCGATATATACCACACAAAACTCGTGTGAAATATATATA
>NC_057797.1:41264692-41269057 GCF_018294505.1 Triticum aestivum
TATGTATGTATGTATATATATAAACAGCCAATATTTGAAACTCGGCAAAGATAAATGGACTTTAGGAAGATGATGCCATAGCTTTGATATACGAAAAAAAAGAACATAGAGTAAAAGCATAAATCAATTCTTTTGAAAGAAAAAAAGTCTTCGGAGAATTAAGGAATGTATCCATAGCAAGATCATTTTTATTTGAAAATCACATTTATTTGATAGATGTTGCCTAGACGGTGGCTTTAGACTTACTGTCGTATTTCTTTATACAGTTTTTTGTGAATGATTAATAAAGTGGTGTATGCATCGCCCAGACATAGAGACGGGATCTTCCTCCTTTTTATAAAAAAAACTAAAGAATGGGGCAGCAAAGTAGAAGTCCATTCTTGGGAAAGTAAAATTCTTGGGAGAATTAAAGAATGGGGCAGCAAGCCGATGAATAGTAAAATAAATTTTTATTTAAAAATAACATTTATTTGCCTCCATGGACATGGACACGAGACCAAGTAGCAAGCAAAAGCATAGTACATCATCTTTTCAGGCCCTCACGAACTTCTTAAAATCCCTGACGAAATCGTCCGCCAACCTCTTCTGCACGGCGTCATCCATCAAGAAGTCCCTCCATTTAATCCCTTGGCCCTCCCACCCGTCCGCCATCGCCGTGTCCACGGCGTCGCTCACGTCCCCGCGCCCGAACCACCCGTCGCTGTCGCGCCGCGCCACCTCCGCCCCGACGCGGAGGTCACGCGCGAACAGCGCCGCGTTGAGGTACTGGTCGCCCTTCATCGGCAGCAGCACCAGCCGGCAGCCGGCCACGAGCCCCTCCACCACGGAGCTCAGCCCGGCGTGGTTCACGAAGCACCCCACGCCGCGGTGCCGCAGGATGTGCTGCTGCTGCACCCACCCCGTGTGCACCACGCCCCTGCCCTTGGTCCTCTCGGCGAACCCCGGCGGCGTGCACTTGGCCAGCTCCGCCTCGGTGTCCGTGCCCTTGGGGAAGTTGAGCACGACGAAGAACGGCCGGTTGGTGGATTCCAGGCCGAGGAGGAGCTCCGTCGCGGCGGCGGCCGGGAGGAACGTCTCGCTCCCGAAGGAGGCGAACACGACGGCGTTGTCCGGGAAGGAGGAGAGCCACCTGGCCCACCGCTCCTCCAGCTCGCCCTGCGGCGGCTCCGGCACGACCGGGCCCGTGACGAGCACCGGCTTGCCGTGCTGGGCGGTGAGGTAGTTGATGTAGGGGCCTTCCATCTCGAAGCACGTCTTGATGACGAGGGCGTCACTGGCCTGGACGCCGGCGAGGACGCGGTCGTACACGCACGGCTCGCCGTGGAAGCTGGTGAACACGTAGCTGAAGTCGGCGGCCTGGTAGGCCGGCACGGTGGTGATGCTCGACGACGGTGGGAAGCCTGCGGGCGGCGACGTGAGGTCGTCCGCGGTTGGCAGCTGGCCGCCGGCGCCGAGGCGGCGGGCGGGGTTCATCAGGTAGGCGCCGGACACGGCGGAGAAGACCGAGAACTGGAGCGCCTTGATGCGGAGCGGCGCCGCGAGCTCGGTGACCCACGGGGTGGCGAAGTCGAACAGCAGGGCGTCAGGACGGAGCTCCGCGAGCAGGGCCGCCACCTGCGGCCTGGTGCCGTCGACGGCGACCTTGAGCAGCTCGGCGCCGTCCGCCGAGACCTCGGCCGTGCTCTCGGCGCCCTCGGGGAGCCCCGGCACGCGCTGGAGGCGCAGCGGGGCCACCGCCACCGCGCCGGCCGCCGGCCCCAGCATGGCCTCGACGCGGGGCACGTTGGCCGCGGCCGACAGCAGCGTGACACGCACCCCGCCGGCGGCGACGAGCTTGCGCGCCAGCTGCACGAACGGGCTGATGTGGCCGAAGGCGAGGAAGGGGAACATCACGACGTGCATGCTGTCGACTGCCATCCTCTCCCTCTGTCTAGCGCTGGATCGATCGATGTGGTTTGCTTGTGACTCTTTAGCAGCTTTCGGTGGACGTTTTATTGACAAGACCTCACTCTTTAGCAGCTACCAGGAAATTCCAGCTACCACGCCGTGCTGCAACCACTGTTTAGTGCCCTTTAGTAGTCCCATTAAATAAATACAATAAAATCCGGTCATTCAATCTATATCTACATATCTATCAATAAAGTAAGCATGTCCAGGCTTATTTACTGACAGGATTTCACTGTTGCAGTGCAGCGTTTGTGTGATGCAGCGGCTACCACGTGCTCCGTGTTGCAATTGCAAGCACTGTCCGGTGCCGATGAACACACCCACACAACGCGTACTAAAGAATGGAACCGCATAGCTTCAAGATATATTGACCAAGTCGTACCTATGTGTTCATCGTCTTGTTTCTTTTAGGTAATAATACCAATGGTGCTTGAACTTGTCACTGATGTTTACTTTAGTGTCTAAACTTAAAAAATACATTAAGCTGATGCTAAAACTTGGCATGAACATACAAATACGGTGCTAATCTCATTCGTAGACATAAAGTATGCTGATGGCGCCGTATGTGGCTGACGTGGATTTTAGTTGAATACTATGCTTCTTTGACAAATGGGCCCTTTCTGTCAGTACACAAGAAAACAGAAATGAAAAATGGTGACAGACAGGCTTCGAATCTGCGAACACAAGCGAATGGGCGAATCTGCGAACACAAGCGTATGGGCGCAAAACGTGCAAAATGGTGATAGACTGTGCATGCATTATTAAATTATAAAATTAAAATGTACATATGAAAATTAACTCACGGATTATATTTACATTAAGCAAAAACTAAGAATATAAGTCATGAGAGAAATTAATACACCAGTGAATATTCGTAATTATTTTGTAAATGTTGTTATCCATAAATTCTATAAATTAAATATAAGCCATGCATGTACAAAAATTTTGTATCCATTATATCTAAAATAGTATTTTCTAAATAACAGGTTAAAATTTCTTTAAATTACATGAACATTTTTAGTAAGTTATTTTATTGCATACATCTATATATTTATTTTGTGTGCACCTGAATATTTGTGTACCATGAGGTTATTAATTATGTACCACAAATATTTATAACACACGGCATGGCATGGGGGGCTGGTTTATAAAATTTTAAAATAATACACGCACACGAATATTTGTATACCACGAGGTAACTATTAATACCATCTAAATATTTGAATCTAACAATATTATATTATTATAATCTACAGATGTTAACGTGTGCAAAATGCAGAGTGGTAGCATGTGTATCAGTGTAATTATAATTGCAGATTTTTGTAAAAAAAATAAACTGTGATAAATGGGCCGCACTGACTACAGCCTATTTAAGTATCACGCCTACATTATAAATGAGGGGCCAGTGTTTGCACGTGACCGAAGGCACCTCCAGCAAATTATGCCAAGATCCATGTCGATGCAGCTGTACGAACACATAGAGGGGGAATGGCGGTAGCTATTTGCAGGGACAACAATGGTGTTTTCTTGGGGAGCTCAGCTTTGGTCATTGACGGGATTTGGGACCCAACGACACTAGAGGCTATTGCATGCCGGGAGACTATTGCCCTAGCGGAAGATCTTCATATTCAGCAAATGGTGGTTGCTTCAGATTGCAAGCAGGTTACATAACAAGAGGACACAAGGGCTCCTATGGTTCGATCATCTCTGAAATTAAGTCCAGATCATTACGGTTCCAATGTAATTTCTCTTTTGAGGGTCGTCGTGTTAATTTAGAAGCTCATAAGTTAGTTAGATTTGCTTTAAGGTTAGCCTTTGGTCGTCATGTTTGGCTTGGCCAGCCTCATGACGTAACTTGTATCCCACTGAATGTGGTCTTTGAATGAATAAAGGTTATTTCCCTCAAAACGTGACGCTATCCGATGGAGTGGCTTGCCTAAAAAAAATTCCGATGGAGTGGCTAGGGTAAGCTCGACCACATTGTCCAGTTCTCTGGTCCGAACCCTATTGGGTAACGTTTTTCGTTTCAGTTTTCTTGTGTACTGACAAAACGGGCCCCACTAGTCTCATGTTTGGTCGCTACAAGTGCCACGTCAGCCAAATACGGTGCCACGTCAGCACATTTTACATCTACAAATAAGCTTAGCACCGTATTTGCACGTATGCGTCAAGTTTTAGAACTAGTTTGAATTATTTTTCAAATTCAAGCACTAAAGTGAACATCCGTGGCAAGTTTAAACACCACCGGTGTTATTACCTCTTTTTTTTTAAACACAGAGTACAACATAGATGCACACACACACTGATACAACGCTGATCAATGAGTGGAGTCATGTAGCTTCAAGATATACAGATGAAATCCATTAGATATACCAGGTACAACGTAAAAAAGGCCCTACCGACGGTTGTAGTCGAGCC
>NC_057797.1:41289604-41293018 GCF_018294505.1 Triticum aestivum
TCGCTCGCTCGAGGACGGCCAAGCGCCGACGGTCGAGGGCTTCGACTGCGCCTTCAAGGACAACGGTGACGCCGAGGACAATAGGTCACGGGTCACTATTTTTAAATATTGTTCCGTCTCATAGCAATACACGGGTATTTAGCCAGTAATTTATTACTTGTGAATCAAAAAGGCTCGTGTGTTCCTACCGGGTGGAAGGCATTTCTCCAACAAGAGGTGTCAATGGAACTAATTTTCAACGAACTGGAGTTTCCCTCCTTTCCATGTGCCCTTGGGTAATAGAAAGGCCAATATATTTATCATCTTAAACCAAAATTTCACCAGGTTTTTTCTTTAGCCCTATATGTATGCCTATCTTCTTCTTTGTAAAACCGAAGAGTATTACACGCAAATACATACACATGCACACACTCACACAACCCGTACTATACTGGAGTGGCATTGCTTCGAACTATATTGATGAAGACGTATGTATCTATCGTTTGATTGTATAAATCATCA
This sequence comes from Triticum aestivum, assembly GCF_018294505.1. Classification (NCBI taxonomy): domain Eukaryota; kingdom Viridiplantae; phylum Streptophyta; class Magnoliopsida; order Poales; family Poaceae; genus Triticum; species Triticum aestivum. The sequence goes on from NC_057797.1 coordinate 41,290,106, forward strand.
ATGACATCTATGTTTTGGCTCTATATGTTTCCACCATCTTCTTTCTATAAAACACTGAGTACAAAAATAGACACATTCCCAAAACACAGAATGATCCAGGAGCCACCCATCCTCAAGATACATTGACGAAGTCAAATGTATATATCTTTTGGTTGTATATGTATATATCTTGGTCTCCAGAAATAGTGTGTACTCTCATTTTATTTAATCTCCATATTAGCTATGTCCTACATCAAACTTTATAAAGTTTGATCAAGTTTATAGAAAACAATAAGAACATTTATAATAGTCATATATATGTTATGAAAATATATTCAGTGATGAATTTAATAGTATTTGTTTTTGATTTGGTAATGTAGATGTCAATTATTTCTTCTACGAAATGGGTCAAAATTTACAAAGTTTGACCTGAGACAAAGCTAATATGCAATGCAAATAAAACGGAGGGAGTACAACATAACATAGGCCTTACTGATGGTTGTAATTTTGTACCTTCAAGATATATTGACGAAGTCATATGTATCTATCTTATGGCTATATGTTTCAAGATATACTGACGAAGTCATATGCAAGGGCATGCATAATGGTTGATAAGATTGTATTTACTTATGTGCTCCACATCATCTAGACAAGTCAGAAGGCATGTTATACAAGGGATTATTTTTATCTCTAGCCATTATTTGCGCACTCCTGAAATCGTACGACTGAGAGATGACATCTTGATATCATCTCTTAGCTAAGAGAATACAAACCACCTTTTCATTTATCTCTCTTGCAACAAAGTCATATGTATCTATGCTTTGTATATAGAACAACACTAGTTTGTTTTCGGCACGCCTAGTTCCCACTGTCCTGTTATGAAACAAAGCATAAGCAATTACCAAATTTTAGGGTTGATCAATGTGTAAGAAACACTAAGACAAATAAGGAACTTTGAACAATCGTAGACTCATGAACATCATGGGAAATCAAGTAACTTTAGGCCATAATCTACAAAAAAAATCAGCTACCATGGAAAACAAATTAAAATCCATGCGTGAATTTAAGGGCGCACTCTGTTTCAAGACCTGGCACTATTTTTCAGTGTATATTAATTAATTACTTGGACCATTCTTTGAAATCCTAAATTAAGCAACTGAGTTTTTTATAGGCGTCATGATTTTCAATATAAGTTTAAACTAGAAAGACTGACAAACAACTCAGTTGGCAGTAATCTTGTGGGTTTAGCAATATTTATCATATGGTCAGATCTGCCACATCAATTTCCATTTTGAATTATCAATGTCGATTACAGACATGCACGTGGCTAATAATTAATTAACATAGGTACTAGATTCGACTAATGCAATGATCACTCAATCACTGGAAGTTTGCAATGGATCGGTAGGTCCTGCCAGCCTGCCAGCCAGAATGGATGACATTGCTGGCGAGGAGCTTCTTGCCGGAGCCGGAGGTGAGGCGGATCTATATGGGTGCCTACAGGGTGGACCCGGAGTTGTACTTCCACACCATACCCCACGAATCTTGCATCGGCGCCCGGCTGCCGCCGCGCTGCTGAAGCTCCACCGTTGACCGATCACGGTCACCAGCCTCGTTCTCAATGAGCAGCGCAAGGTAGTTCAGGTTGGAGCCGCCGTCCACCCTAAAGGTGATCTCCAGCCCATGCCAGTTGCACGGAACCCTGCGAGCGAAGAAATCAAAGAGATGACAATCGATCAATGGATCGAATGGAGGATGATGAGGCAACTGCTAGCTAGAGCCACAAAGGAGGAAGAAACCATGCTCGTGGTGAACAATATACGGTTGCTCCGCGTATGTAGAGGAAGAAGGGAATGAACCTGAGATAGGTAAGTGATGTGTGTGATAGCAAGTGTAGTCTCTTGACATGTATTTATAGGCAGCAGAGAGCCAGAGAGATCACACACTGATTAAATGTCGTGGTGAGGGGATATTTTTATTTAATGAGTGTATCCGCAAAATTTGTTTCACCGTTTTCAAAGATTTTTCAAAGAAATTGCATTCCTTAATTTTCAGAACCTCCAACCTTCTATTTTAGACGAGGAACCCCTAGGTAAGAGCATCTGTAGTGGATGCTTAATACTTCGATTTATTCATTTACTGTCATGGCAGTACAAAGAATTAACACCTGAAGTAACAAAAATTAACAAGCGCTATCAGCTATTTTCTACTTCAGTGGGAGGAAGCTTCCTTCCCTAACCACTATTCCCGCCAACGGTGACATCTCTAGCCATGCGGGTAGCTCCGGCAAGCCTCATGGAGCCCACTGACTGTGGCCCCACTCATAGCTGGTCCTGCGACCGCTTCCATATTGCGATTCTTTATTTGTTGTCTGATTAATAAAGACATAATATTTTGGTATATCACCCCCTTATTAAGTTTGCTATTTTATTACATTACATTTTCCCAGATTTGGTAGGTAGCCTTTTCAATGAGTAGACATTTTTGTTGGGTTTCGTAGTAATTTCAAAAAATTTCCTACGCACACGCAAGATCATGTGATGCATAGCAACGAGGGGAGAGTATTGTCTACGTACCCAACGCAGACCGACTGCGGAAGCGATGACACGACGTAGAGGAAGTAGTCGTACGTCTTCTCGATCCAACCGATCAAGCACCGAAACTACGGCACCTCCGAGTTCGAGCACACGTTCAGCTCGATGACGATCCCCGGACTCCGATCCAGCAAAGTGTCGGGGAAGAGTTTCGTCAGCACGACGGCGTGGTGACGATCTTGATGAACTACAGCAGCAGGGCTTCGCCTAAACTCCGCTACAGTATTATCGAGGAATATGGTGGCAGGGGGCACCGCACACGGCTAAGGAATAGATCACGTGGATCAACTTGTGTCAACTTGTGTGTCTTTGGGGTGCCTCTACCTCAGTATATAAAGGA
>NC_057797.1:41293334-41308179 GCF_018294505.1 Triticum aestivum
CCCCCCCCAATCCTATTCCAACTAGGATTCCCAAGGGGGAAAGAGGGAGAGGGGTGGCCGGCCACCTCTCCTAGTCCTAATAGGACTAGGGGAAGGGGGAAGGCGCGCAGCCCCCTTGGGCTGCCCCTTTCTCCTTTCCACTAAGGCCCATGTAGGCCCATATGGCTCCCGGGGGGTTCCGGTAACCTCCCGGTAACCCGGTAAAATCCCGATTTCACCCGGAACACTTCCGATGTCCAAACATAGGCTTCCAATATATCAATCTTTATGTCTCGACCATTTCGAGACTCCTCGTCATGTCCGTGATCACATCCGGGACTCCGAACAACCTTCGGTACATCAAAATGCATAAACTCATAATATAACTGTCATCGTAACCTTAAGCGTGCGGACCCTACGGGTTCGAGAACAATGTAGACATGACCAAGACACGTCTCCGGTCAATAACCAATAGCGGGACCTGGATGCCCATATTGGCTCCTACATATTCTACGAAGATCTTTATCGGTCAGACCGCATAACAACATACGTTGTTCCCTTTGTCATCGGTATGTTACTTGCCCGAGATTCGATCGTCGGTATCCAATACCTAGTTCAATCTCGTTACCGGCAAGTCTCTTTACTCGTTCCGTAATACATCATCTCACAACTAACATATTAGTTGTAATGCTTGCAAGGCTTATGTGATGTCTATTACCGAGAGGGCCCAGAGATACCTCTCCGACAATCGGAGTGACAAATCCTAATCTCGAAATACGCCAACCCAACATCGACCATTGGAGACACCTGTAGTACTCCTTTATAATCACCCATTTACGTTGTGACGTTTGGTAGTACCCAAAGTGTTCCTCCGGTAAACGGGAGTTGCATAATCTCATAGTCATAGGAACATGTATAAGTCATGAAGAAAGCAATAGCAACATACTAAACGATCAGGTGCTAAGCTAATGGAATGGGTCATGTCAATCAGATCATTCTACTAATGATGTGACCTCGTTAATCAAATAACAACTCATTGTTCATGGTTAGGAAACATAACCATCTTTGATTAACGAGCTAGTCAAGTAGAGGCATACTAGTGACACTCTGTTTGTCTATGTATTCACACATGTATTATGTTTCCGGAAAATACAATTCTAGCATGAATAATAAACATTTATCATGATTATAAGGAAATAAATAATAACTTTATTATTGCCTCTAGGGCATATTTCCTTCAGTCTCCCACTTGCACTAGAGTCAATAATCTAGATTACACTGTAATGAATCTAACACCCATGGAGCTTAGGTGCTGATCATGTTTTGCTCGTGGAAGAGGCTTAGTCAACGGGTCTGCAACATTCAGATCCGTATGTATCTTGCAAATCTCTATGTCTCCCACCTGGACTAAATCCCGGATGGAGTTGAAGCGTCTCTTGATGTGTTTGGTCCTTTTGTGAAATCTGGATTCCTTTGCCAAGGCAATTGCACCAGTATTGTCACAAAAGATTTTCATTGGACCCGATGCACTAGGTATGACACCTAGATCGGATATGAACTCCTTCATCCAGACTCCTTCATTTGCTGCTTCCGAAGCAGCTATGTATTCCGCTTCACATGTAGATCCCGCTACGACGCTTTGTTTAGAACTGCACCAACTGACAGCTCCACCGTTTAATGTAAACACGTATCCGGTTTGCGATTTAGAATCGTCCGGATCAGTGTCAAAGCTTGCATCAACGTAACCTTTTATGATGAGCTCTTTGTCACCTCCATATACGAGAAACATATCCTTAGTCCTTTTCAGGTATTTCAGGATGTTCTTGACCGCTGTCCAGTGATCCACTCCTGGATTACTTTGGTACCTCCCTGCTAAACTTATAGCAAGGCACACATCAGGTCTGGTACACAGCATTGCATACATGATAGATCCTATGGCTGATGCATAGGGAACATCTTTCATATTCTTTCTATCTTCTGCAGTGGTCGGGCATTGAGTCTTACTCAATTTCACACCTTGTAACACAGGCAAGAACCCTTTCTTCGCTTGATCCATTTTGAACTTCTTCAAAATTTTGTCAAGGTATGTGCTTTGTGAAAGTCCAATTAAGCGTTTTGATCTATCTCTATAGATCTTAATGCCTAATATGTAAGCAGCTTCACCGAGGTCTTTCATTGAAAAACTTTTATTCAAGTATCCCTTTATGCTATCCAGAAATTCTATATCATTTCCAATCAGTAATATGTCATCCACATATAATATCAGAAATGCTACAGAGCTCCCACTCACTTTCTTGTAAATACAGGCTTCTCCGAAAGTCTGTATAAAACCAAATGCTTTGATCACACTATCAAAACGTTTATTCCAACTCCGAGAGGCTTGCACCAGTCCATAAATGGATCGCTGGAGCTTGCACACTTTGTTAGCTCCCTTTGGATCGACAAAACCTTCCGGTTGCATCATATACAACTCTTCTTCCAGAAATCCATTCAGGAATCCATCTGCCAAATTTCATAATCATAAAATGCGGCAATTGCTAACATGATTCGGACGGACTTAAGCATCGCTACGGGTGAGAAGGTCTCATCGTAGTCAATCCCTTGAACTTGCCGAAAACCTTTTGCGACAAGTCGAGCTTTGTAGACAGTAACATTACCATCAGCGTCAGTCTTCTTCTTAAAGATCAACTTATTCTCAATTGCTTGCCGATCATCGGGCAAGTCAACCAAAGTCCATACTTTGTTCTCATACATGGATCCCATCTCAGATTTCATGGCTTCAAGCCACTTTGCGGAATCTGGGCTCACCATCGCTTCTTCATAGTTCGTAGGTTCATCATGATCTAGTAGCATGACTTCCAGAACAGGATTTCCGTACCACTCTCGCGCGGATCTTACTCTGGTTGATCTACGAGGTTCAGTAGTATCTTGATCTGAAGTTTCATGATCATTATCATTGGCTTCCTCACTAACTGGTGTAGGTGTCACTGAAACAGTTTTCTGTGATGAACTACTTTCCAGTAAGGGAGCAGGTACAGTTACCTCGTCAAGTTCTACTTTCCTCCCACTCACTTCTTTCGAGAGAAATTCCTTCTCTAGAAATGATCCATTCTTAGCAACGAATGTCTTGCCTTCGGATCTGTGATAGAAGGTGTACCCAATAGTTTCCTTTGGGTATCCTATGAAGACACATTTCTCCGATTTGGGTTCGAGCTTATCAGGTTGAAGTTTTTTTTCACATAAGCATCGCAGCCCCAAACTTTAAGAAACGACAACTTTGGTTTCTTGCCAAACCACAGTTCATAAGGCGTCGTCTCAACGGATTTTGATGGTGCCCTATTTAACGTGAATGCGGCCGTCTCTAAAGCACAACCCCAAAATGATAGCGGTAAATCTGTAAGAGACATCATAGATCGCACCATATCTAGTAAAGTACGATTATGACGTTCGGACACACCATTGCGCTGTGGTGTTTCGGGTGGCGTGAGTTGTGAAACTATTCCACAGTTTTTCAAATGTACACCAAACTCGTAACTCAAATATTCTCCTCCACGATCAGATCGTAGGAACTTTATTTTCTTGTTACGATGATTTTCAACTTCACTCTGAAATTCTTTGAACTTTTCAAATGTTTCAGACTTATGCTTCATTAAGTAGATATATCCATATCTGCTCAAATCATCTGTGAAGGTGAGAAAATAACGATATCCGCCTCGAGCCTCAATATTCATTGGACCACATACATCGGTATGTATGATTTCCAACAAATCTGTTGCTCTCTCCATAGTACCGGAGAACGGTGTTTTAGTCATCTTGCCCATGAGGCACGGTTCGCAAGTACCAAGTGATTCATAATCAAGTGGTTCCAAAAGTCCATCAGTATGGAGTTTCTTCATGCGCTTTATACTGATATGACCTAAACGACAGTGCCACAAATAAGTTGCACTTTCATTATCAACTCTGCATCTTTTGGCTTCAATATTATGAATATGTGTATTACTACTATCGAGATTCAATAAGAATAGACCACTCTTCAAGGGTGCATGACCATAAAAGATATTACTCATATAAATAGAACAACCATTATTCTCTGATTTAAATGAATAACCGTCTCGCATTAAACAAGATCCAGATATAATGTTCATGCTCAACGCTGGCACCAAATAACAATTATTTAGGTCTAATATTAATCTCGAAGGTAGATGTAGAGGTAGCGTGCCGACTGCGATCACATCGACTTTGGAACCGTTTCCCACGCGCATCGTCACCTCGTCCTTAGCCAATCTTCGCTTAATCCGTAGCCCCTGTTTCGAGTTGCAAATATTAGCAACAGAACCAGTATCAAATACCCAGGTGCTACTGCGAGCATTGGTAAGGTACACATCAATAACATGTATATCACATATACCTTTGTTCACCTTGCCATCCTTCTTATCCGCCAAATACTTGGGGCAGTTCCGCTTCCAGTGACCAGTCTGCTTGCAGTAGAAGCACTCAGTTTCAGGCTTAGGTCCAGACTTGGGTTTCTTCTCTTGAGCAGCAACTGGCTTGCTATTCTTCTTGAAGTTCCCTTTCTTCTTTCCTTTGCCCTTTTTCTTGAAACTAGTGGTTTTATTAACCATCAACACTTGATGCTCCTTTTTGATTTCTACCTCCGCAGCTTTCAGCATTGCGAAGAGCTCGGGAATAGTCTTGTTCATCCCTTGCATATTATAGTTCATCACGAAGCTCTTGTAGCTTGGTGGCAGTGATTGGAGAATTCTGTCAATGACGCAATCATCCGGAAGATTAACTCCCAATTGAATCAAGTGATTATTATACCCAGACATTTTGAGTATATGCTCACTGACAGAACTGTTCTCCTCCATCTTGCAGCTGTAGAACTTATTGGAGACTTCATATCTCTCAGTTCGGGCATTTGCTTGAAATATTAACTGCAACTCCTGAAACATCTCATATGCTCCATGACGTTCAAAACGTCGTTGAAGTCCCGATTCTAAGCCGTAAAGCATGGCACACTGAACTATCGAGTAGTCATCAGCTTTGCTCTGCCAGACGTTCATAACATCTGGTGTTGCTCCAGCAGCAGGCCTGGCACCCAGTGGTGCTTTCAGGACGTAATTCTTCTGTGCAGCAATGAGGATAATCCTCAAGTTACGGACCCAGTCCGTGTAATTGCTACCATCATCTTTCAACTTTGCTTTCTCAAGGAACGCATTAAAATTCAACGGAACAACAGCACGAGCCATCTATCTACAATCAACATAAACAAGCAAGATACTTTTAGGGACTAAGTTCATGATAAATTTTAAGTTCAATTAATCATATTACTAAAGAACTCCCACTTAGATAGACATCCCTCTAATCCTCTAAGTGATCACGTGATCCAAATCAACTAAACCATGTCCGATCATCACGTGAGATGGAGTGGTTTCATCGGTGAACATCATTATGTTGATCATATCTACTATATGATTCACGCTCGACCTTTCGGTCTTCGTGTTCCGAGGCCATATGTGCATATGCTAGGCTCGTCAAGTTTAACCTGAGTATTCTGCGTGCGCAACTGTTTTGCACCCGTTGTATTTGAACGTAGAGCCTATCACACCCGATCATCACGTGGTGTCTCAGCACGAAGAACTTTCGCAACGGTGCATACTCAGGAAGAACACTTCTTGATAATTTAGTGAGAGATCATCTTATAATGCTACCGTCAATCAAAGCAAGATAAGATGCATAAAAAGATAAACATCACATGCAATCAATATAAGTGATATGATATGGCCATCATCATCTTTGTGCTTGTGATCTTCATCTCCGAAGCACCGTCATGATCACCATCGTCACCGGCGCGACACCTTGATCTCCATCGTAGCATCGTTGTCGTCTCGCCAATCTTATGCTTTCACGACTATCACTACCGTTTAGTAATAAAGTAAAGCATTACATCGCGATTGCATTGCATACAATAAAGCGACAACCATATGGCTCCTGCCAGTTGCCGATAACTTGGTTACAAAACATGATCATCTCATACAATAAAATTCAGCATCATGCCTTGACCATATCACATCACAACATGCCCTGCAAAAACAAGTTAGACGTCCTCTACTTCGTTGTTGCATGTTTTACGTGGCTGCTACGGGCTTAAGTAAGAACCAATCTCACCTACGCATCAAAACCACAACGATAGTTTGTCAAATAGACTCCGTTTTAACCTTCGCAAGGACCGGGCGTAGCCATACTTGGTTCAACTAAAGTTGGAGAGACAGTCGCCCGCAAGCCATCTCTGTGCAAAGCACGTCGAGGGAACCGGTCTCGCGTAAGCGTACGCGTAAGGTTGGTCCGGGTCGTCTCGTCCAACAATACCGCCGAACCAAAGTATGACATGCTGGTAGGAAGTATTACTTGTATCGTCCACAACTCACTTGTGTTCTACTCGTGCATATAACATCAACATAAATAACCTAGGCTCGGATGCCACTGTTGGGTTTCGTAGTAATTTCAAAAAATTTCCTACGCACACGCAAGATCATGTGATGCATAGCAACGAGGGGAGAGTATTGTCTACGTACCCAACGCAGACCGACTGCGGAAGCGATGACACGACGTAGAGGAAGTAGTCGTACGTCTTCTCGATCCAACCGATCAAGCACCGAAACTACGACACCTCCGAGTTCGAGCACACGTTCAGCTCGATGACGATCCCCGGACTCCGATCCAGCAAAGTGTCGGGGAAGAGTTTCGTCAGCACGACGGCGTGGTGACGATCTTGATGAACTACAGCAGCAGGGCTTCGCCTAAACTCCGCTACAGTATTATCGAGGAATATGGTGGCAGGGGGCACCGCACACGGCTAAGGAATAGATCACGTGGATCAACTTGTGTCAACTTGTGTGTCTTTGGGGTGCCTCTACCTCAGTATATAAAGGAGCCAAGGGGGGAGGGGGCGCCGGCCAAGAGAGAGAGGCGCAGGAGGAGTCCTACTCCTACCGGGAGTAGGACTCCCCCCCCCCAATCCTATTCCAACTAGGATTCCCAAGGGGGAAAGAGGGAGAGGGGTGGCCGGCCACCTCTCCTAGTCCTAATAGGACTAGGGGAAGGGGGAAGGCGCGCAGCCCCCTTGGGCTGCCCCTTTCTCCTTTCCACTAAGGCCCATGTAGGCCCATATGGCTCCCGGGGGGTTCCGGTAACCTCCCGGTAACCCGGTAAAATCCCGATTTCACCCGGAACACTTCCGATGTCCAAACATAGGCTTCCAATATATCAATCTTTATGTCTCGACCATTTCGAGACTCCTCGTCATGTCCGTGATCACATCCGGGACTCCGAACAACCTTCGGTACATCAAAATGCATAAACTCATAATATAACTGTCATCGTAACCTTAAGCGTGCGGACCCTACGGGTTCGAGAACAATGTAGACATGACCAAGACACGTCTCCGGTCAATAACCAATAGCGGGACCTGGATGCCCATATTGGCTCCTACATATTCTACGAAGATCTTTATCGGTCAGACCGCATAACAACATACGTTGTTCCCTTTGTCAACGGTATGTTACTTGCCCGAGATTCGATCGTTGGTATCCAATACCTAGTTCAATCTCGTTACTGGCAAGTCTCTTTACTCGTTCCGTAATACATCATCTCACAACTAACATATTAGTTGTAATGCTTGCAAGGCTTATGTGATGTGTATTACCGAGAGGGCCCAGAGATACCTCTCCGACAATCGGAGTGACAAATCCTAATCTCGAAATACGCCAACCCAACATCGACCATTGGAGACACCTGTAGTACTCCTTTATAATCACCCAGTTACGTTGTGACGTTTGGTAGTACCCAAAGTGTTCCTCCGGTAAACGGGAGTTGCATAATCTCATAGTCATAGGAACATGTATAAGTCATGAAGAAAGCAATAGCAACATACTAAACGATCGGGTGCTAAGCTAATGGAATGGGTCATGTCAATCAGATCATTCTACTAATGATGTGACCTCGTTAATCAAATAACAACTCATTGTTCATGGTTAGGAAACATAACCATCTTTGATTAACGAGCTAGTCAAGTAGAGGCATACTAGTGACACTTTGTTTGTCTATGTATTCACACATGTATTATGTTTCCGGTAAATACAATTCTAGCATGAATAATAAACATTTATCATGATTATAAGGAAATAAATAATAACTTTATTATTGCCTCTAGGGCATATTTCCTTCAATTTTAATATGGTTATCATTGTCCTTTGGTTAATTTTGCTTGCATGTGTGCATAATTGACTATCACCCCCATACAGTATGACATTTTTTACCCCAAAACAGAAAAACAATTCATCGACCAGACACTAAAGTCATCAAAACAATATATACACACATCACAAATTGTTGTACAACGTAGGATAGGCCCTACTGATGGTTATAGTCATGTACCTTCAAGACATAACGATGTGATATGTAGGTATCATTTTGCTATATATGTTCAAGATGAAGTCATATGAGTAAGGGCATGCACAATGGTTGATCAGAAGCTATTTTCTTATGCCTTCCACATCAATTAGAGAAAGCAAAAAACATGTTGTACAATGTATTATCTTTATCTCTAGAAATTAATGTTCGCATGCTCCTAAATAATTATAGTGATTAAAATTAAGATAGTGTATGCCTTATACCTCTAGAGAGTATTATGGATTTGATACTAGTGTATGATAGTACCTTCATAGTGCATGTTACGACTGATTTGTCCTTTAGATGACCTCATTGATTGTTTTGTATGTCTCATAGCAGCACCTCATTTATTCATTATTTCCAATTATGATATAATATTTAGTATCATGATATAATATTTATACACTATCATGATATCATTATTTCTTCATTTAATGATATGCTATGTTAGTAATATAGATCAATGATAGTTTGATTTTGGCGCGTCTAGTTTCCATTATATGGTTATGAAACAAAGACATACCAAATTTTAGGTCGATCCATGTCTATGAAACACTAGATCAGTGAAGTAACTTTGGGCAATCATAAACTCAATAGATTTAATTAGGACCATCATGAAAAATCAAGTAACTTCAGGCCATAATCTAAAGCAAATCGGCCACCAAGGAAAACAAAATCCATGAATAAATATAAGGAAGTGCTCTACAGATTTGATACTATTTTTCCACTTTTGCTATTTGTAAGTTGCATGAATTTTATTTTGTGCAAGTCACCTTTTCTTCTTATGTTCTCTGAAAATTTATTCAGAGACCATTCTTGAAATCCTAAATATATTATGTTAGTGGCTTTTTTTTGTAGTAGTAGTAGTCAAGATTTTCAACATAAATTTAATACTCGAAAGATCAGTTGGCATCTTTTTTTTTTGCGAGGGAAAAAGGGGACTTTATTACTTAAGGTGGAGAATCTGCCATACAAATGCTAACAACTTCACTAGTCCCCAACCCAAACCACACGGTGGTGCGAGGTGTGCATCTACCATACACAGCAAGGCAATGAGCGACCTTGTTCTGCGATCGGCTAATATGAGTAAAAACTATCTCCCTCGTACTATCAGCAATCAACACTTGAATCTCTTGCACCAGTGCCGTGAACATTGATCGATCCCGCGTGGGACTCTTAATCATCATTACCGCCTCCGCACAGTCCATCTCGACAACAAGGGGAAGCAAGGTCCTGTGCATCGCGAGCTCGACGCCCTCTTTACATGCCAATAGTTCCGCCTCCAGGGCGTTATCACATGTACGTATTTCCCTGCAGGCTGTGTAGATAATGGTGCCGGTATCATCCCGCAGGACCATGCCGCCCCCGGCTGCACCCGTCTCCTGTACGAAACTTCCATCCGTATTCAGCTTGGCCCAGCCTTCAGGCGGCCGAGACCAACGCAGCTCCTCACGGTCCTGCTTGTCTCTAGCTGTAGCAGCCTCAAATTTGGTGGCCGGTAAGTGCAACACCATTTCCCCTTTGTCCATGTTCCCCAACGGGTGCTGCTGAATACACAACAAGGAGCTTATGTAGCCATGGAGGAAATGACGTGAGGCTTGTGTTGGTGGTGCTTGTTTCCCATGCGTGAGCTCATTCCGGATGTACCAAGTCCGCCACATGGTCATTAAGACGATCATGCGGACAGTATCAGGGAGTGGCTCCAGCAAACTAAAAAGCCATTCTGGACCAGTGTTACAGATATTGTCGACGTCCGGGATCGGCCAGTCCAGAGCCATCGCACGCCATAGATTTTTTTGCCAGTGGAAAGATCAGTTGGCATCAATCGTGAGCGTTTAGCAATATCCATCGTATCCTTATAGTACAAAATTATTAAGCAGATAAAGAGCAGATCAGCTGCCAAAATATACGAAGAAAGCATTTTTTTTCCACACTATGTTTGCAATTTTTCAAAGCATGACAGCAAGTATTATTCCGGGCACGGGCTCGATTACTACATATAGCTAGCGCACTCGTGCTGCACAACTAATTTAACATGCGCACTCAATTGATCCCACGGACGGATCAATCACTGGAAGTTTACGATGGATCGGTAGGTCTTGCCGGCCTGCCAGCCGGCGGGGATGACATTCCTGGCGACGAGCTTCTTGCCGGAGCCGGAGGTGAGGCGGAACGATATGGGTGCCTGCAGAGTGGACCCGGCGTTGTACTTCCAGACCGCGCCCCACGACTCCTGCATCGGCGCCCAGCTGCCGCCGCGCTGCTGAAGCTCGACCGCAGACAGGTCTCCGTCGCCGGCCTCGTCCTCAATGAGCACCGCAAGGTAGTTGGGGTTGGAGCCGGCGTCCACCTTGAAGGCGATGTCGAGCCCATGCCAGTTGCACGGAACCCTGCAAGCGAGCGAAGAAATCAAAGAGATGAGGATCACACGATCGAACATGCACGTAGGCGGAGCACTGCCATAAGTGTGTGCGCTAGCGAGAGCTTACCGGTTGTACTGGATTCTAAGCTTGCCGACGTTGCGGAGGTTGTCATCCTGTCCGGGCTTGGCCATGGCGCCGAACGCTTTCCCGCTGAGGTCGAAGTGCGCAGCCTCAGCCTGGCACGGCCCGCCGGGGCACTGGTCTGTGACGACCACGGTCGCCGGGGACCCAGAGCAAGCGGAATTGCCGATGTATCTAACCTGATAGCAAGCGCCGCAGCCCTTGCCGCCATTGAATATGGAGGGGCCACCCGCCGTGATCATGGCGGAGAACGGCGGCTTCTCCACGTCGCCTTGGTACCCGCACGCACCACCTGCAGCACGCCCACGCACGCGTCACTACTCGATCACTACGAAATACGTACACGTAAACAACAACTACTATGTACTATTGTATGTACCTACCGTCAGAGCCGGCGCCGTGGCGGGGACCGTACCACGTCGCGCCGCCGTCAGACCAGCCGGAGACGCTGCGCGAATGGAGGATGAGGAGGCAGCTGCTGGCTAGAGCCACGAAAGCGACGAAGGAAGAAGAAGCCATGCTCACGCTGAACAATACACGGTTACTTTGCGTACGTGAGAGGAAGGAGAGTCTCTCGCCATGTATTTATAGGCAAGCAGACAGCCAGAGGGATCGCGCGCTGACTACATGCCGATTGGAGGAGAGTATTCCATTCATTCAATTAGCGTATCCTCAAAGATTTTTAACTTCTTGAAAACGAAGCATCTTTGCGTCGGGTTTGGTATTTCTGAGAAACAAATTGTAGCTCAATCAATTGGAGGAGAGCTTTTTATTCAATTAGCGTATCATCAAAGATTTTTAACTTCATGAAAACAAAGCATCTTTGCAGGGATTCTATATCGGATTTGGTATTTCTGAGAAACAAGGGTCTGTCTAAGACTCAGTCGACTGAGACTTCGTGAAGTCTCAGTCGGCTGACGTCAACTAAGGAAGATTAGGCCTGTTTCCTAGGTTGCTCTCTGCTGGACTGCATCTGGCTTAGGTTCTGGGCCTTTTTTGTTTTTCTGTTTGTTTCCTTGCTATTTTGGGCCGGGCTTCTTACTGTGTTTGTGTATTTGGACTAGCTTGTTCATTTGTTTTCTTTGACGCAGCAAAAAGGTACTCAACAGAAAAGGAACAGGTTTAAGTACTTAATTAGTCTCTGTACCAAGAAGCACTCAGCTGTCAGCTCGTTGTGTGTGTGTGTGTGTGTGTGTGCTTGTTTGGCACGCTTGGGGAAAAAATAAGAAAAAAACATCAACTATGCATATGTGTGCTGGTTCGCTGGAAAATTTCGGTAGATTTATAAATTTTTTATGATTATGCTAATTCCCAGCAGCTATAAACAAGTGTTAATAAACAACAAAAAAGAAAAAAAAACAGCTGCTATGTTTTTTGACAAAAGACAATTACTACTACTGATTATAACTGATAGTAATTCAACATATCATGCCCTGGACACAATTTGCTAGCAACACTACTCTGATACTGGACAGATGCACATTTCAAAAATCAAAAGCTGAACAAAAAATATATAATTGGAACAAATGACCAGCAGCTACTATTTATGATGCCTCAACAAATTTGCAAGAAAAAAATGACTTAGCAATCAATCAAAACCTCAGTCAACCTGTTTCTATAGAGTTTAAAATATACAAAAAATGAATTCCTATAGAGTTTGAAAATATACTATCCAGCAGATAAAAGAAGTTTGATAACAAAATATTCTAAGTCTTGGATGTAAACAAGGGGACTGGACAACAAAAATAGACAAAAAACTTTGGCTACTTCATTAGTTTCATCGACAATTTAGACACACACAAAAAAGCTAGACTTTATAACTGATTTAAGTAACAAAACAAAAAAAAGGAAATGAAAAAAAGAAGATACTATGTTTTTTCTGTAATATAATAAAAAAACAATGAAAATGGTCCCTCCACACTCTTGGTAAAAAAGGACATGCAGTTGCGCCCCTCTCCCGCCGCCGCCCTTCGACAAAACAAAGGTCAGTTGCAGTCTGATAACTAGACATGCAATTGCAGTCAGTGGTGACACTACACATTGTGTGCCTAGTGTCAGACATGGAACTGCCCCTCCCTCTCCCGCCATCCTTCGACATAACAAAAGGTCAGTTGTGGTCGGGAAGGTGGACATGCATCTGCAGTCAAGGACGACAGCTGCAGTTGCATGCCTAGTGTCAAATATACAACTCCCCCTCTCCCTCCGTCGCCCTCTAACAAAACGAATGTTAGTTGCAGTCGGGTGGGGGCACATGTAATTGCAATTGGGGATGACGCTTGCAATTGCGTGCCTAGTGTTAGACATGCAACTATCCTCCCCTCTCTCGCCACACTTTAAAAAAAAAGACCGGTTGCGGTCGAATAGGTGGACATGCAATTGCAGTTGTGTGCCTAGTGTTAGACATGCATCTACCCCATCCCTCTCCCGCCATCATGCGACATAACAAAATGCCAGTTTCAGTTGAGAGGGTGGACATGCAATTGTAGTTGAGGTAACACTTGTAGTTACATGCCTAGTCAAACATGCAACTTTCCCTCTCTCTGTCACCGCCTCCAACGAAACAAATGTCAGTTGCAGCCGGGTGGGTGCACATGCAATTGCAATCAGGGGTGACTCTTGCAATTGCGTGCCTAGTGTCATACGTGCAACTGCCTTCCCCTTCTCCCACCACCCTCCGACAAAACAAAGGCCAGTTGCAGTCGGGCGCGACACTTGCAATTGCGTGCCTAGTGTCATACATGCAACCGCCTCCCACCGACAAAACAAAAAGTCAGTTGTAGTGGGTCAACAGGTAGTTGCAGCTAAGGGCGACACTTGCAGTTGCATGCCTAGTGTAAGACACGCAATTACCTCCCCCCCCCCACCATCACCATCCTCTCACGTCGCCCTCCGACAATACAAAGGTCAGTTGCAATCGAGCGCAACACTTGCAGTTGCATGCCTACTGTCAGGCATGCAATGGGCCCCCTCTCCCCTGCCCACTGACAAAACAAAGGTTAGTTCAGTCAGGTTGGTAGACATGCGGTTGCAGTCAAGGGCGACACTTGCAATTGCATGCCTAATGTCAGACATGCAACTACCACCCCTCTCCGGCCACCCTCTGACGGAAAAGGTTAGTTGCAGTCATATGGGTAGAGATGCAATTGCATTCAGGAGCGATGCTTGCAGTTGTGTTCCTAGAGTCACACATGCAGCAGCGCCCTCTTCTCTCCCGCCGTCCTCCGACGCAACAAAAAATTTAGTAGCAGTCAGGTGGGTAGACATGTTGTTGCAGTCAAGGGTGACACTTGCAGTTGCATGCCTAGTCTCAGACATGCAATTATCCCCCTCTCCTGCTGCCCACCAACAAAACAAGGGTCAGTTATAAGTCATTGGGGGTAGACATGCACTTGCAATCGAGGGCGACAATTGCAATTGCATGCCTAGTGTCAAACATGCAATTGGCCCACCTCTCTCGTCGCCCTCCGACAAAACAAAGGTCGGTTGCAGTCGAGGGCGACACTTGCAATTGCATGCCTAGTCAATGGGGATAAGTTAACTAGGATATGCAATAGACATATTTTATGACCAGACAAGCAAACAACGATTTCTTAACTTGGGTATGAAAAAAAGCAAACATATAATCATAGATGAATATACAAAAAACAATTACTAGCAAAAAAATGTATAAGTAGATATATTAACAGGATGTAGTCACAAAAATGGAAAATGCACAAATTCTGTTGACTAACAAACAAATTATGTTGCTTTTAAAAGAGAAGCATTTCGAAAACTAGACAGAAAAACATATACACACGCATACTACTGGAACCGCCACTTGAAAACTAACATAAACTCTTAATTGACTAACATCAACTCTGTTACGTTTAAAACAAAGAATAATTTCTAACTTGAAACCACTAGACCTCCCA
>NC_057797.1:41308511-41311139 GCF_018294505.1 Triticum aestivum
CTTGAATAAAATCTCTACTTGATCCATACTACTGGAGTTTCGTATAGATTCCACCCAGATATACAGTATAGGGAAAAAGGGACATATAGGATATTCTCTCTACTTGAAAAAAGAATAGCAAAAAAGAACACAAAAGGGCACACATGGGGATATCCTCTGCTAGAATGGGGGAATATAAATAAAAACTTCCTAAACTCTGGTGATCCAAATTACTTTTTTACTACTGGAAAAAAAGAAACTAATAATCTCTACTTCGTCCAAACTACTGGAACCGAGAGAACCCCCTCGGATCTCTACTTAATCCAACCTACTTAGTGGTGCTTTGTCGAGGTAACACCAAACCAGCAGATAACTAGTTATACTGTAGACATGTGATACCCCACACAAGCAGATAACTAGGTTGTCGACATGTGTATCACTACTTAGTGGTGCTTTGTCGAGGTAACATCAAACAAGCAGCACTACATGAATCTTACAAACAACATTGATCTGACGATCACATATGTCCGCCGAGACTTCGTTAAACTCAAACACATTTTTAGCAAATCTTGTTAAGAAAATTTCAACTATCACATCCACATTTACTTATAAAGCATCTGGTGGATGTACAACTGGGAATGATATATTAAAAAATTAGGTAGGCATTTTTTTGCAAAAAAGGGCCCGTTAGAATTTAGAAAAAATAATACTAAAATCAAATAAAAGGAAAAAAGGAATAAATAAACATGGACGAAATAAAAATAAAAATAAGACTAGAAGAAAAAACCAGAGAAAACGGGACAAAGACAAAAGAAATAAGTCAAAATCATACAAAAAGTGAAATGAAAGGTGAAAAAAAAGAGAGAAATGTGCTGAAAAAAAGAAAAGACAAAAACTAACAATTTCTTGGGCAAAAGGGAAACCACTGTGACCCCCTCCCATATAGGCAAACTCGCTTGTGTTGGTAAAAAAAGGGACAAAACAAATTACAACAAAAAGATACAATGGAATCTCTGGGCTGCAGTAGCAAAAAGCACAAAGCCCAGAAGCTAAACAAAAAAGGTCCTCTTGTTTCTACAGGCTCGTAAAACCACCCGGCCCTCTTACCAGCGCAGCGACAAAAAGGCCAGAAGTTCGAGCCAGCCTACACATGCACACGAATCTTGATGGTCCTGCATCCTATGGCCAAGACATCGACTGAGACTTCGCGAAGTCTAAGTCGGCTGAGATTTAGCAGCCCCCGAGAAACAATTGTAGCTCAATCAGTGATGTATCCGTCAGATCTTATATGTGGAAATTTGTGCAAAATATTTCCTTTTATAAGTTTTGGTAGTTTTTTTCTCTCTCCGTTGTTCTTCATGGGCTATATATATATGCTCTGGGCCAAGAAGATTACCAGGCTACTAGTCCATAAACACAATGGGAGAGAGAAACAATATGTAGCAGATTTGTCTGGGGGAGGGAAATCCCTACTCGCCGCATTATACGACAAACTGACGAGGATTCCCACAGGTAATCCAGTTTCCAAAATAAATCTTAAAACGTTCGGGTTTTCGAAAATATTTGAGTATTCCATGTAAGGTTCCCGTTTTTCAAATATGTTCATAAATTCAATAAAATTTTGGTACTTTGAAAAAATATTCTTGTTTGCCAAAAATTGTTTTGTATTTTAAAAAATGATTATGTTTTAAAATTTGTTCATAGACTCGAAAATTGTTCATGTTTTCCAAAAATATTTGTGTTTTTCAAAAAAATATCAGAAATTAAGAAAATTTTCCCATTTTTCAAATTTGTTCATCCATTTTAAAAGTGTTTGAGTTTCCAAAAAATGATCATATTTTCAAAAAAATCAGAATATTGAAAAATATTTTTGTTTTGAAAAAAATTAACAAATTCAAAGATTGTCCGCGTTTTCAAAATGGCAGGTCCACGGCTTGTTCTGGTGGCGACAATTATCGCTTGGTGCTCCAGAGAGCTTGATGTAATTTTCATTATGTTCGGAGTGTTTTGTACTTCTGATGAACTTTGATGATAGATCTTTATCTTTTTCGTAGAAAAAATGTACAACAAATATGAAGCTTCCCACAGTATAATCATGCAATATCAATGTGTGTTATGATAAATCGGCACCTTCTTGCAAAAAAGAAAATAGGCTGCCAACAAACTCAAAACAATCATGCAAGATTTCAAAGTATACGAAAGCAAAATGATAGAACTCTGTGCGTGGTTATAATATTGGCTGTAAAATCGACGCTAGGCAACACCGTAGATGGGAACATGGCCGAAGCCAATTACTCCAAAGACGCAAGTGTGAGTCTTGTGCCTCCACGGTATAATTGTGTGATGTATACAACAGGATAAACTCATTCCCCAAGAACATTTCTGCAAACGTCTAAATGGTATTCTTGTTGGGGGACGTAGCAATAATTCAAAATTTTCTACGTATCGCCAAGATCAATCTATGGAGTCATCTAGCAACGAGGGAGGAATGGATCTACATACCCTTGTAGATCGCGCGCGGAAACGTTCAAGAGAACGGGGTTGATGGAGTCGTACTCGTCGTGATCCAAATCACCGATGATCCTAGCGCCGAACGGACGGCACCTCCGCGTTCAACACACGTACGGAGCAGCGACGTCTCCTCCTTCT
>NC_057797.1:41311371-41340661 GCF_018294505.1 Triticum aestivum
TGGAGATCCAGCAGCACGACGGCGTGGTGGAGGAAGTAGCAGGATTCCAACAGGGCTTCGCCAAGCGCTGCGGGAGGAGGGAGATGTGTCATGGGAGGGAGAGGGAGGCGCCAGGGCTTCGGTGAGGCTGTCCTCCCTTCCCCCCACTATATATAGGGCCAAGGGAGAGGGGGGCGCAGCCTTGGCCCTTCCTCCAAGGAAGGGTGCGGCTAGGGAGGAGTCCATCCTCCCCAAGACACCTCGGAGGTGCCTTCCCCCTTTAGGACTCTTCCTCTCCCTTATCTCTTGGCGCATGGGCCTCTTGGGGCTGGTGCCCTTGGCCCATACAGACCAAGGCGCACCCCCTACATCCCATGTACCCCCCCGGGGCAGGTGGCCCCACCCGGTGGACCCCCGGGACCCTTTCGGTGGTCCCGGTACAATACCGGTGACCCCGAAACTTGTCCCGATAGCCGAAATAGCACTTCCTATATATAATTCTTTACCTCCAGACCATTCCGGAACTCCTCGTGACGTCCGGGATCTCATCCGGGACTCCGAACAACTTTCGGGTTACTGCATACTAATATCTTTATAACCCTAGCGTCACCGAACCTTAAGTGTGTAGACCCTACGGGTTCGGGAGACACGTAGACATGACCGAGACGACTCTCCGGCCAATAACCAAAAGCGGGATCTGGATACCCATGTTGGCTCCCACATGTTCCACGATGATCTCATCGGATGAACCACGATGTCAAGGACTTAATCAATCCCGTATACAATTCCCTTTGTCTATCGGTACGATACTTGCCCGAGATTCGATCGTCGGTATCCCGATACCTTGTTCAATCTCGTTACCGGCAAGTCTCTTTACTCATTCCGTAACACATCATCCCGTGATCAACTCCTTGATCACATTGTGCACATTATGATGATGTCCTACTGAGTGGGCCCAGAGATACCTCTCCATTTACACGGAGTGACAAATCCCAGTCTCGATTTGTGCCAACCCAACAGACACTTTCGGAGATACCTGTAGTGTACCTTTATAGCCACCCAGTTACGTTGTGACGTTTGGCACACCCAAAGTATTCCTACGGTATCCGGGAGTTGCACAATCTCATGGTCTAAGGAAATGATACTTGACATTATAAAAGCTTTAGCATACGAACTACATGATCTTGTGCTAGGCTTAGGATTGGGTCTTGTCCATCAGATCATTTTCCTAATGATGTGATCCCGTTATCAACGACATCCAATGTCCATGGTTAGGAAACCGTAACCATCTATTGATCAACGAGCTAGTCAACTAGAGGTTTACTAGGGACATGGTGTTGTCTATGTATCCACACATGTATCTGAGTTTCCTATCAATACAATTCTAGCATGGACAATAAACGATTATCATGAACAAGGAAATATAATAATAACCAATTTATTATTGCCTCTAGGGCATATTTCCAACAGTCTCCCACTTGCACTAGAGTCAATAATCCAGTTCACATCGCTATGTGATTAACACTCAAGGTCACATCCCCATGTGACTAACACCCAAAGAGTTTACTAGAGTCAATAATCTAGTTCACATTACCATGTGATTAACACTCGATGAGTTCTGGGTTTGATCTTGTTATGCTTGTGAGAGATGTTATAGTCAACGGGTCTGAATCTTTCAGATCCGTGTGTGCTTTACAAATCTCTATGTCATCTCCCAGATGCAGCTACCACGTTCTATTTGGAGCTATTCCAAATAACTGTTCTACTATACGAATCCAGTTACTACTCAGAATAATATGGATTAGTGTCTAAGTTTGCATCGGTGTAACCCTTTACGACGAACTCTTTTACCACCTCCATAATCGAGAAAAATCCTTAGTCCACTAGTTACTAAGGATAACTTTGACCGCTGTCCTGTGATCCATTCTTGGATCACTCTTGTACCCCTTGACTGACTCATGGCAAGGCACACTTCAGGTGCGGTACACAACATAGCATACTATAGAGAGCCTATGATAAAAGCATAGGGGACGACCTTCGTCCTTTCTCTCTATTCTGCCGTGGTCGAGCTTTAAGTCTTAACTTCATACCTTACAACTCAGGCAAGAACTCCTTCTTTGACTGATCCATCTTGAACACCTTCAAAATCATGTCAAGGTATGTGCTCATTTGAAAGTTCCATTAAGCGTTTTGATCTATCCTTATAGATCTTGATGCTCAATGTTCAAGTGGCTTAATCCAGGCTTTCCATTGAAAAACACTTTCCAAATAACCCTATATGTTTTCCAGAAATTCTACATCATTTCTGATCCACAATATGTCAACGACATATACTCATCAGAAATTCAATAGTGCTCCCACTCACTTCTTTGGAAATACAAGTTTTTCATAAACTTTGTATAAACCCAAAATCTTTGATCATCATCAAAGCATACATTCCAACTCCGAGATGCTTACTCCAGTCCTTAGAAGGATTGCTGGAGCTTTGCATACTTATTAGCATCTTTCAGGATTGACAAAACCTTCCGGTTGTATCACATACAACCTTTCCTCAAGAAAATCGTCGAGGAAACAATGTTTTTGACATCCTATCTGCAAGATTTCATAAATAATGCAGTAATCGCTAATATAATTCCAACAGTCTTTTAGCATCGCTACGTGTGAGAAAGTCTCATCGTAGTCAACTCCTTGAACTTGTCGGGAAACATCTTAACGACAAGTCGAGCTTTCTCAATGGTGACACTTACCATCATTGTCTGTCTTCCTTTTAAAATCCACATGTACCTAATAGCCTTACGACCATCAAGTAGCTCTTCCAAAGTCTACACTTTGTTTTCATACATGGATCCTCTCTCGGATTATATGGCCTCTAGCCATTTTGGAATCCAGGCCCACCATCGCTTCTCCATAGCTCGTAGGTTCATTTTTGTCTAGCAACATGATTTCCAAGACAGGATTACGTACCACTCTGAAGTAGTACGCATCCTTGTCATCCCACGAGGTTTGGTAGTGACTTGATCTGAAGTTTCATGATCACTATCATAAGCTTCCACTTCAATTGGTGTAGGTGCCACAGGAACAACTCCCTGTGCCCTGTCACACGCTAGTTGAAGAGATGGTTCAATAACCTCATCAAGTCTCCACCATCCTCCCACTCAATTCTTTCGAGAGAAACTTTTCCTCGAGAAAGGACCCGATTCAAGAAACAATCCTTTATTGCTTTCGGATCTAAGACAGGAGGTATACCCAACTGTTTTGGGTGTCCTATGAAGATGCATTTATCCGCTTTGGGTTCGAGCTTATCAGCCTGAAACTTTTTCACATAAGTGTCGCAGCCCCAAACTTTTAAGAAATGACAGCTTAGGTTTCTCTAAACCATAGTTCATACGGTGTCATCTCATCGGAATTACGTGGTGCCCTATTTAAAGTGAATGTGGTTGTCTCTAATGCCTAACCCATAAACGATAGTGTAATTCGATAAGAGACATCACGGTATGCACCATATCCAATAGGGTGCATTTATGATGTTCGGACACACCATCACACTATGGTGTTCCAGGCGGTATTAGTCGTGAAACAATTTCCACAATGTCTTAATTGTGTGCCAAACTCGTAATTTAGATATTCATCTCTATGATCATATCATAGATCTTTTATCCTCTTGTCACGACGATCTTTCAACTTCACCCTGAAATTACTTGAACCTTTCAATAATTCAGACTCGTGATTCATCAAGTAAATATACTCAACATCTACTCAAATCATCTGTGAAGTAAAAACATAACGATATCCACTACACGCCTCAGCACTCATTGGACTGCACACATCAAAATGTATTACTTCCAACAAGTTGCTTTCTAGTTTCATTTTACTGAAAATGAGGCTTTCAGTCATCTTGCCCATGTGGTATGATTTGCATGTCTCAAGTGATTCAAAATCAAGTGAGTCAAAACAGTACATTTGCATGGAGATTCTTCATGCATATACACCAATAGACATGGTTCGCATGTCTCAAACTTTTCAAAAAACGAGTGAGCCCAAATATCCATCAACATGGAGCTTCTTCATGCGTTTTATACCGATATGACTTAAGTGGCAGTGCCACAAGTAGGTGGTACTGTCATTACTATCTTATATCTTTTGGCATGAACATGTGTATCACTATGATCGAGATTCAATGAACCATTAATTTTAGGTGCAAGACCATTGAAGGTATTATTCAAATAAACAGAGTAACCGTTATTCTCCTTAAATGAATAATCGTATTGCGATAGACATAATCCAATCATGTCTATGCTCAACGCAAACACCAATCTCGATGGTAGAGGGAGCGTGCGATGCTTGATCATATCAACATTGGAAACACTTCCAACACATATCGTCAGCTCACCTTTAGCTAGTCTCCGTTTATTCCGTAGCTTTTATTTCGAGTTACTAACACTTAGCAACCGAACCGGTATCTAATACCCTGGTGCTACTAGGAGTACTAGTAAAGTACACATCAACACAATGTATATCCAATATACTTCTATCGACCTTGCCAGCCTTCTCATCTACCAAGTATCTAGGGTAATTCTGCTCCAGTGGTTGTTCCCCTTATTACAGAAGCACTTAGTCTCGGGTTTGGGTTCAACCTTGGGTTTCTTCACTAGAGCAGCAGCTGAATTGTCGTTTCATGAAGTATCCCTTCTTGCCCTTGCCCTTCTTGGAACTAGTGGTTTCACCAACCATCAACAATTGATGCTCCTTCTTGATTTCTACTTTTGTGGTGTCAAACATCGCGAATATCTCAAGGATCATCATATATGTCCCTGATGTATTATAGTTCATCACGAAGCTCTAGCAGCTTGGTGGTAATGACTTCGGAGAAACATCACTATCTCATCTGGAAGATCAACTCCCACTCGATTCAAATGATTGTTGTACTCAGACAATCTGAGCACAAGCTCAACAGTTGAGCTTTTCTCCCTTAGTTTGTAGGCTAAGAAAATCGTCGGAGGTCTTATACCTCTTGACGTGGGCACGAGCCTGAAATCCCAATTTCAGCCCTCGAAACATCGCATATGTTTCGCGACGTTTCAAAACGTCTTCGGTGCCTCAACTCTAAACCGTTTAACTGAACTATCACGTAGTTATCAAAATGTGTATGTCAGATGTTCGCAACATCCATAGACAACGTTTGAGGTTCAGCACACTGAGCGGTGCATTAAGGACATAAGCCTTCTATGAAGCAATGAGGACAATCCTCAGTTTACGGACCTAGTCCGCATAATTGCTACTATCAACTTTCAACTAAATTTTCTCTAGGAACATAACTAAACAGTAGAACTGAAACACGAGCTACGACATAATTTGTGAAGACCTTTTGACTATGTTCAGGATAATTAAGTTCATCTTATGAACTCCCACTCAGATAGACATCCCTCTAGTCATCTAAGTGATTACATGATCCGAGTCAACTAGGCCGTGTCCGATCATCACGTGAGACGGACTAGTCAACATCGGTGAACATCTTCATGTTGATCGTATCTACCATACGACTCATGCTCGACCTTTCGGTCTCTTGTGTTCCGAGGCCATGTCTGTACATGCTAGGCTCGTCAAGTCAACCTAAGTGTTTTGCATGTGTTCCGAGGCCATGTCTGTACATGCTAGGCTCGTCAACACCCGTTGTATTCGAACGTAAGAATCTATCACACCCGATCATCGCGTGGTGCTTCGAAATGACGAACTTTCGCAACGGTGCACAGTTAGGGGGAACACTTTCTAGAAATTTTAATGAGCGATCATCTTATTTACTGTCATCGTTCTAAGCAAATAAGATGTATAAACATGATAAACATCACATGCAATCAAATAGTGACATGATCTGGCCATCATCACTTTGCTCCTTTTGATCTTCATCTTCGGGGCTCCATGATCATCATCGTCACCGGCATGACACCATGATCTCCATCATCATGATCTCCATCATCGTGTCTTCATGAAGTTGTCTCGCCAACTATTACTTCTACTACCTTGGCTAACGGTTAGCAATAAAGTAAAGTAATTACATGACGTTTATGTTGACACGTAGGTCATAAATAAATTAAGACAACTCCTATGGCTCCTGCCGGTTGTCATACTCATCGACATGCAAGTCGTGATTCCTATTACAAGAACAGGATCATCTCATACATCACATATATCATTCATCACATCCTTTGGCCATATCACATCACATAGCAAACCCTGCAAAAACAAGTTAGACGTCCTCTAATTGTTGTTTGCATGTTTTACGTGGCTGCTATGGGTTTCTAGCAAGAACGTTTCTTACCTACGCAAAAACCACAACGTGATATGCCAATTGCTATTTACCCTTCATAAGGACCCTTTTCATCGAATCTGATCCGACTAAAGTGGGAGAGGCAGACACCCGCTAGCCACTTTATGCAACTAGTGCATGTCAGTCGGTGGAACCAGTCTCACGTAAGAGTACGTGTAAGGTCGGTCCGGGCCGCTTCGTCCCACAATGCCGCCGAATCAAGATTGGACTAGTAACGGTAAGCATATTGAACAAAATCAACGCCCACAACTACTTTTTGTTCTACTCGTGCATAGAATCTACGCAATAGACCTAGCTCATGATGCCACTGTTGGGGGACGTAGCAATAATTCAAAATTTTCTACGTATCGCCAAGATCAATCTATGGAGTCATCTAGCAACGAGGGAGGAGTGGCTCTACATACCCTTGTAGATCGCGCGCGGAAGCGTTCAAGAGAACGGGGTTGATGGAGTCGTACTCGTCGTGATCCAAATCACCGATGATCCTAGCGCCGAACGGACGACACCTCCGCGTTCAACACACGTACGGAGCAGCGACGTCTCCTCCTTCTTGATCCAGGAAGGGGAGAGGAGAGGTTGATGGAGATCCAGCAGCATGACGGCGTGGTGGAGGAAGTAGCGGGATTCCAACAGGGCTTCGCCAAGCGCTGCGGGAGGAGGGAGATGTGTCATGGGAGGGAGAGGGAGGCGCCAGGGCTTCGGTGAGGCTATCCTCCCTTCCCCCCACTATATATAGGGCCAAGGGAGAGGAGGGGCGCAGCCTTGGCCCTTCCTCCAAGGAAGGGTGCGGCTAGGGAGGAGTCCATCCTCCCCAAGGCACCTCGGAGGTGCCTTCCCCCTTTAGGACTCTTCCTTTCCCTTATCTCTTGGCGCATGGGCCTCTTGGGGCTGGTGCCCTTGGCCCATACAGGCGAAGGTACACCCCCTACAGCCCATGTGGCCCCCCGGGGCAGGTGGCCCCACCCGGTGGACCCTCGGGACCCTTCCGGTGGTCCCGGTACAATACCTGTGACCCCGAAACTTGTCCCGATAGCCGAAATAGCACTTCCTATATATAATTCTTTACCTCCGGACCATTACGGAACTCCTCGTGATGTCCAGGATCTCATCCGGGACTCCGAACAACTTTCGGGTTACCGCATACTAATATCTCTATAACCCTAGCGTCACCGAACCTTAAGTGTGTAGACCCTACGGGTTCGGGAGACACGTAGACATGACCGAGACGACTCTCCGGCCAATAACCAACAGCGGGATCTGGATACCCATGTTGGCTCCCACATGTTCCATGATGATCTCATCGGATGAACCACGATGTCAAGGACTTAATCAATCCCGTATACAATTCCCTTTGTCTATCGGTACGATACTTGCCCGAGATTCGATCGTCGGTATCCCGATACCTTGTTCAATCTCGTTATCGGCAAGTTTCTTTACTCGTTCCGTAACACATCATCCCGTGATCAACTCCTTGATCACATTGTGCACATTATGATGATGTCCTACTGAGTGGGCCCAGAGATACCTCTCCATTTACACGGAGTGACAAATCCCAGTCTCGATTCGTGCCAACCCAATAGACACTTTCAGAGATACCTGTAGTGTACCTTTATAGCCACCCAGTTACGTTGTGACGTTTGGCACACCCAAAGTATTCCTACGGTATCCGGGAGTTGCACAATCTCATGGTCTAAGGAAATGATACTTGACATTATAAAAGCTTTAGCATACAAACTACATGATCTTGTGCTAGGCTTAGGATTGGGTCTTGTCCATCAGATCATTTTCCTAATGATGTGATCCCGTTATCAACGACATCCAATGTCCATGGTTAGGAAACCGTAACCATCTATTGATCAACGAGCTAGTCAACTAGAGGTTTACTAGGGACATGGTGTTGTCTATGTATCCACACATGTATCTGAGTTTCCTATCAATACAATTCTAGCATGGACAATAAACGATTATCATGAACAAGGAAATATAATAATAACCAATTTATTATTGCCTCTTGGGCATATTTCCAACAGTCTCCCACTTGCACTAGAGTCAATAATCCAGTTCACATTGCTATGTGATTAACACTCAAGGTCACATCCCCATGTGACTAACACCCAAAGAGTTTACTAGAGTCAATAATCTAGTTCACATTACCATGTGATTAACACTCGATGAGTTCTGGGTTTGATCATGTTATGCTTGTGAGAGATGTTATAGTCAACGGGTCTGAATCTTTCAGATCCGTGTGTGCTTTACAAATCTCTATGTCATCTCCCAGATGCAGCTACCACGTTCTATTTGGAGCTATTCCAAATAACTGTTCTACTATACGAATCCAGTTTACTACTCAGAATAATCTGGATTAGTGTCTAAGTTTGCATCGGCGTAACCCTTTATGACGAACTCTTTTACCACCTCCATAATCGAGAAAATTCCTTAGTCCACTAGTTACCAAGGATAACTTTGACCGCTGTCCTGTGATCCATTCTTGGATCACTCTTGTACCCCTTGACTGACTCATGGCAAGGCACACTTCAGGTGCGATACACAGCATAGCATACTGTAGAGAGCCTATGATAAAAGCATAGGGGACGACCTTCGTCCTTTCTCTCTATTCTGCCGTGGTCGAGCTTTAAGTCTTAACTTCATACCTTACAACTCAGGCAAGAACTCCTTCTTTGACTGATCCATCTTGAACACCTTCAAGATCATGTCAAGGTATGTGCTCATTTGAAAGTTCCATTAAGCGTTTTGATCTATCCTTATAGATCTTGATGCTCAATGTTCAAGTGGCTTAATCCAGGCTTTCCATTGAAAAACACTTCCCAAATAACCCTATATGCTTTCCAGAAATTCTACGTCATTTCTGATCCACAATATGTCAACAACATATACTCATCAGAAATTCAATAGTGCTCCCACTCACTTCTTTGGAAATACAAGTTTCTCATAAACTTTGTATAAACCCAAAATCTTTGATCATCATCAAAGCATACATTCCAACTCCGAGATGCTTACTCCAGTCCTTAGAAGGATTGCTGGAGCTTTGCATACTTATTAGCATCTTTCAGGATTGACAAAACCTTCCGGTTGTATCACATACAACCTTTCCTCAAGAAAATCGTCGAGGAAACAATGTTTTTGACATCCTATCTGCAAGATTTCATAAATAATGCAGTAATCACTAATATAATTCCAACAGACTTTTAGCATCGCTGCGTGTGAGAAAGTCTCATCGTAGTCAACTCCTTGAACTTGTCGGGAAACATCTTAACGACAAGTCGAGCTTTCTCAATGGTGGCACTTACCATCATTGTCTGTCTTCCTTTTAAAATCCACATGTACCTAATAGCCTTACGACCATCAAGTAGCTCTTCCAAAGTCTACACTTTGTTTTCATACATGGATCCTCTCTCGGATTATATGGCCTCGAGCCATTTTGGAATCCAGGCCCACCATCGCTTCTCCATAGCTCGTAGGTTCATTGTTGTCTAGCAACATGATTTCCAAGACAGGATTACGTACCACTCTGAAGTAGTACGCATCCTTGTCATCCCACGAGGTTTGGTAGTGACTTGATCTGAAGTTTCATGATCACTATCATAAGCTTCCACTTCAATTGGTGTAGGTGCCACAGGAACAACTCCCTGTGCCCTGTCACACGCTAGTTGAAGAGATGGTTCAATAACCTCATCAAGTCTCCACCATCCTCCCACTCAATTCTTTCGAGAGAAACTTTTCCTCGAGAAAGGACCCGATTCAAGAAACAATCCCTTATTGCTTCCGGATCTGAGACAGGAGGTATACCCAACTGTTTTGGGTGTCCTATGAAGATGCATTTATCTGCTTTGGGTTCGAGCTTATCAGCCTGAAACTTTTTCACATAAGCGTCACAGCCCCAAACTTTTAAGAAATGACAGCTTAGGTTTCTTTAAACCATAGTTCATACGGTGTCATCTCATCGGAATTACGTGGTGCCCTATTTAAAGTGAATGCGGTTGTCTCTAATGCCTAACCCATAAACGATAGTGTAATTCGATAAGAGACATCACGGTATGCACCATATCCAATAGGCTGCATTTATGATGTTCGGACACACCATCACACTATGGTGTTCCAGGCGGTATTAGTCGTGAAACAATTTCCACAATGTCTTAATTGTGTGCCAAACTCGTAATTTAGATATTCATCTCTATGATCATATCATAGATCTTTTATCCTCATGTCACGATGATCTTTCAACTTCACCCTGAAATTACTTGAACCTTTCAATAATTCAGACTCGTGATTCATCAAGTAAATATACTCAACATCTACTCAAATCATCTGTGAAGTAAGAACATAACGATATCCACTACACGCCTCAGCACTCATTGGACTGCACACATCAAAATGTATTACTTCCAACAAGTTGCTTTCTAGTTTCATTTTACTGAAAATGAGGCTTTCAGTCATCTTGCCCATGTGGTATGATTTGCATCTCTCAAGTGATTCAGAATCAAGTGAGTCAAAACGATACATTTGCATGGAGATTCTTCATGCATATACACCAATAGACATGGTTCGCATGTCTCAAACTTTTCAAAAAACGAGTGAGCCCAAATATCCATCAACATGGAGCTTCTTCATGCGTTTTATACCGATATGACTTAAGTGGCAGTGCCTCAAGTAGGTGGTACTATCATTACTATCTTATATCTTTTGGCATGAACATGTGTATCACTATGATCGAGATTCAATGAACCATTCATTTTAGGTGCAAGACCATTGAAGGTATTATTCAAATAAACAGAGTAACCGTTATTCTCCTTAAATGAATAACCGTATTGCGATAGACATAATCCAATCATGTCTATGCTCAACGCAAACACCAATCTCGATGGTAGAGGGACCGTGCGATGCTTGATCATATCAACATTGGAAACACTTCCAACACATATCGTCAGCTCACCTTTAGCTAGTCTCCGTTTATTCCGTAGCTTTTATTTTGAGTTACTAACACTTAGCAACCGAACCGGTATCTAATACCCTGGTGCTACTAGGAGTACTAGTAAAGTACACATCAACACAATGTATATCCAATATACTTCTATCGACCTTGCCAGCCTTCTCATCTACCAAGTATCTAGGGTAATTCTGCTCCAGTGGTTGTTCCCCTTATTACAGAAGCACTTAGTCTCGGGTTTGGGTTCAACCTTGGGTTTCTTCACTAGAGCAGCAGCTGAATTGTCGTTTCATGAAGTATCCCTTCTTGCCCTTGCCCTTCTTGGAACTAGTGGTTTCACCAACCATCAACAATTGATGCTCCTTCTTGATTTCTACTTTTGTGGTGTCAAACATCGCGAATATCTCAAGGATCATCATATATGTCCCTGATGTATTATAGTTCATCACGAAGCTCTAGCAGCTTGGTGGTAATGACTTCGAAGAAACATCACTATCTCATCTGGAAGATCAACTCCCACTCGATTCAAATGATTGTTGTACTCAGACAATCTGAGCACAAGCTCAACAATTGAGCTTTTCTCCCTTAGTTTGTAGGCTAAGAAAATCGTCGGAGGTCTTATACCTCTTGACGTGGGCACGAGCCTGAAATCCCAATTTCAGCCCTCGAAACATCTCATATGTTCCGCGACGTTTCAAAACGTCTTCGGTGCCTCAACTCTAAACCGTTTAACTGAACTATCACGTAGTTATCAAAATGTGTATGTCAGATGTTCGCAACATCCACAGACAACGTTTGAGGTTCAGCACACTGAGCGGTGCATTAAGGACATAAGCCTTCTATGAAGCAATGAGGACAATCCTCAGTTTACGGACCTAGTCCGCATAATTGCTACTATCAACTTTCAACTAAATTTTCTCTAGGAACATAACTAAACAGTAGAACTGAAACGCGAGCTACGACATAATTTGCGAAGACCTTTTGACTATGTTTAGGATAATTAAGTTCATCTTATGAACTCCCACTCAGATAGACATCCCTCTAGTCATCTAAGTGATTACATGATCCGAGTCAACTAGGCCGTGTCCGATCATCACGTGAGACGGACTAGTCAACATCGGTGAACATCTTCATGTTGATCGTATCTACCATACGACTCATGCTCGACCTTTCGGTCTCTTGTGTTCAGAGGCCATGTCTGTACATGCTAGGCTCGTCAAGTCAACCTAAGTGTTTTGCATGTGTTCCGAGGCCATGTCTGTACATGCTAGGCTCGTCAACACCCGTTGTATTCGAGCGTAAGAATCTATCACACCCGATCATCACGTGGTGCTTCGAAACGACGAACTTTCGCAACGGTGCACAGTTAGGGGGAACACTTTCTTGAAAATTTTAATGAGGGATCATCTTATTTACTACCGTCGTTCTAAGCAAATAAGATGTATAAACATGATAAACATCACATGCAATCAAATAGTGACATGATATGGCCATCATCACTTTGCTCCTTTTGATCTCCATCTTCGGGGCTCCATGATCATCATCGTCACCGGCATGACACCATGATCTCCATCATCGTGTCTTCATGAAGTTGTCTCGCCAACTATTACTTCTACTACCTTGGCTAACGGTTAGCAATAAAGTAAAGTAATTACATGACGTTTATGTTGACACGCAGGTCATAAATAAATTAAGACAACTCCTATGGCTCCTGCCGGTTGTCATACTCATCGACATGCAAGTCGTGATTCCTATTACAAGAACATGATCATCTCATACATCACATATATCATTCATCACATCCTTTGTCCATATCACATCACATAGCAAACCCTGCAAAAACAAGTTAGACGTCATCTAATTGTTGTTTGCATGTTTTACGTGGCTGCTATGGGTTTCTAGCAAGAACGTTTCTTACCTAAGCAAAAACCACAATGTGATATGCCAATTGCTATTTACCCTTCATAAGGACCCTTTTCATCGAATCCGATCCGACTAAAGTGGGAGAGGCAGACACCCGCTAGCCACTTTATGCAACTAGTGCATGTCAGTCGGTGGAACCAGTCTCACGTAAGAGTACGTGTAAGGTCGGTCCGGGCCGCTTCATCCCACAATGCCGCCGAATCAAGATTGGACTAGTAACGGTAAGCATATTGAACAAAATCAACGCCCACAACTACTTTGTGTTCTACTCGTGCATAGAATCTACGCAATAGACCTAGCTCATGATGCCACTGTTGGGGGACGTAGCAATAATTCAAAATTTTCTACGTATCGCCAAGATCAATCTATGGAGTCATCTAGCAACGAGGGAGGAGTGGATCTACATACCCTTGTAGATCGCGCGCGGAAGCGTTCAAGAGAACGGGGTTGATGGAGTCGTACTCGTCGTGATCCAAATCACCGATGATCCTAGCGCCGAACGGACGGCACCTCCGCGTTCAACACACGTACGGAGCAGCGACGTCTCCTCCTTCTTGATCCAGCAAGGGGGAGGAGAGGTTGATGGAGATCCAGCAGCACGACGGCGTGGTGGAGGAAGTAGCGGGATTCCAACAGGGCTTCGCCAAGCGCTGCGGGAGGAGGGAGATGTGTCATGGGAGGGAGAGGGAGGCGCCAGGGCTTCGGTGAGGCTGTCCTCCCTTCCCCCCACTATATATAGGGCCAAGGGAGAGGGGGGCGCAGCCTTGGCCCTTCCTCCAAGGAAGGGTGCGGCTAGGGAGGAGTCCATCCTCCCCAAGGCACCTCGGAGGTGCCTTCCCCCTTTAGGACTCTTCCTTTCCCTTATCTCTTGGCGCATGGGCCTCTTGGGGCTGGTGCCCTTGGCCCATACAGGCCAAGGTGCACCCCCTACAGTCCATGTGGCCCCCCGGGGCAGGTGGCCCCACCCGGTGGACCCCCGGGACCCTTCCTGTGGTCCCGGTACAATACCTGTGACCCCGAAACTTGTCCCGATAGCCGAAATAGCACCTCCTATATATAATTCTTTATCTCCGGACCATTCCGGAACTCCTCGTGACGTCCGGGATCTCATCCGGGACTCCGAACAACTTTCGGGTTACCGCATACTAATATCTCTATAACCCTAGCGTCACCGAACCTTAAGTGTGTAGACCCTACGGGTTCGGGAGACACGTAGACATGACCGAGACGACTCTCTGACCAATAACCAATAGCGGGATCTGGATACCCATGTTGGCTCCCACATGTTCCACGATGATCTCATCGGATGAACCATGATGTCAAGGACTTAATCAATCCCGTATACAATTCCCTTTGTCTATCGGTATGATACTTGCCCGAGATTCGATCGTCGGTATCCCGATACCTTGTTCAATCTCGTTACCGGCAAGTCTCTTTACTCGTTCTGTAACACATCATCCCGTGATCAACTCCTTGATCACATTGTGCACATTATGATGATGTCCTACCGAGTGGGCCCAGAGATACCTCTCCATTTACACGAAGTGACAAATCCCAGTCTCGATTCGTGCCAACCCAACAGACACTTTCGGAGATACCTGTAGTGTACCTTTATAGCCACCCAGTTACGTTGTGACGTTTGGCACACCCAAAGTATTCCTACGGTATCCGGGAGTTGCACAATCTCATGGTCTAAGGAAATGATACTTGACATTATAAAAGCTTTAGCATACGAACTACATGATCTTGTGCTAGGCTTAGGATTGGGTCTTGTCTATCACATCATTCCCTTAATGATGTGATCCCATTATCAACGACATCCAATGTCCATGGTCAGGAAACCGTAACCATCTATTGATCAACGAGCTAGTCAACTAGAGGTTTACTAGGGACATGGTGTTGTCTATGTATCCACACATGTATCTGAGTTTCCTATCAATACAATTCTAGCATGGACAATAAACGATTATCATGAACAAGGAAATATAATAATAACCAGCAATTTATTATTGCCTCTAGGGCATATTTCCAACAATTCCCTCCTCTTTAAAAAATTTGTCATGCTTTTAGTTTAAATTACATATGAACAAAATTACCGTATGGACACATCAGGATAAACTCCCCTCAAGAGAAAAGAAATGTGACGTCACGAAACATACAAATGGCAACCTTGTAGTATCAATCTTTGCATAATGAAAAAAAATATACGGTTTCTAAGAAGATATTATTGTTAGGGTTTTTAGATCTTAGTATTTTTTTTAGGTGCAACATGGAATTACGCCACTGAGGCCTGGTTTGGCAGGCCGGGGCGGGCCAGAAATTTCAAAGATCATACTTTCTGGGCCGAAAGTTTCCCACTTACTAATTTATTTGGTAGACCGGGTTTTGCCCCGGGCCAGCCCGCCCCGATCCCAGATTTTCGTGCCGATTGAGCCCTTGAGGGACGCGCAGTTTATTCTCCTGCGCCGCAGCCACCTCCAGGACGCCGGCGTGCCCTGCCTTCTCCCCGGAGGTATTTTCTTGCCGCCCCTCCCCTCCCGCTAGCCGTTTCTCGCCACCGTCCCGCCATGGCTGCCAACACAGACCCCGGCGCCGGCGCGTTGTTCGGCTTCGACGCCGCCCTGGCGTACGCACCGCAACCGCCGAGCTCCGCCACGCCTTCTTGTTTTTTTTTTAGTGTTGCGACGGCGCCCTGGCGTACGCACCGCAACCGCCGAGCTCCGCCACGCCTTCTTGTTTTTTTTTAGTGTTGCGACGGCGCCCTGGCGTGCCGGAATCCTTTCACGCCCACTGTTTGCTGAGCTGCACTTGGTTCCAAAAGGAATTACTAGAGGAAGAGAAACATGAGAACTTACTGTTGCTAATTGTTTTCCCCTTCTTTTGTGCCAAGCCCTCTCCTATAGTCTTATTCCATCAGCAGTGGTACTGCATCACAAAGAGCATATACTGTATATCACAACTGAAAATTACTCGACAGCAGTTCAAAGGAAGTCCTGTTTGGCTGTCTGCGTCATTAGTTACCTTTCTATCTCATACTGTGAACTTGTGAAGACTATGCCCCCTGTCAAGATCATGTTCAGTACACTGTTTGTGTTACCATCTTCCTGCAAGAACTGGTGCTACTGGCGTAAAAAAGAACAGCGCAACTACACCTGGACAGTTGATGTAGAGACAACATCATGTTTGCACTGGTTTACTCTGTATTTTCGTGTGAAATAGGATATATTCAGAATTCTAATTGTGAGTTTCTTTCATACCATTGATGCTGGAGCTTTCATGTGGTTTGGAGCTTGCCATGGAAGCATTCATAGCATAAATTTGTGCAAGCTACTCCCTCCGTCCCATAATATAAGAACGTTTTTCACACTAGT
Source organism: Triticum aestivum (assembly GCF_018294505.1). Lineage (NCBI taxonomy): Eukaryota > Viridiplantae > Streptophyta > Magnoliopsida > Poales > Poaceae > Triticum > Triticum aestivum. The sequence continues at coordinate 41,327,915 of NC_057797.1, forward strand.
GTAGTGTCAAAAACGTTCTTATATTATGGGACGGAGGGAGTAGCATTCATCTTGAGCCCCTCGGACACAAACTTGTGCATTGTAGGGTGTCTTGCTTATGGTTTTGACCTAAATTACTTTGCTGTTGTTATGTTGACTATGAATTGAAAAAAGAACTTTAACATCTGATCACAATACTTAAGTTGATTTAAGTACTACTTGCTATATTTTTTATCCATATATCTAATCCAGGGCTGGCTTTAATTTGGTTTTTATATGTTTGGTAAGATAATCCAGTGAAGTCTAAATCCATAACTAATGCTTGAGGAAAACAATTATAAGTATATGCAAATGCATATCTGTTTGGCTATAAAATAGGTGTACCTTTTAACCATCCATACCTAGCTGAAAAGGTTAATCCTTGGATTTTTACATCGTCCAGCTAAAAGTTTACAGAAGAAGCCAGCTATGAGGACTCCTGGTCATGCTAAGAAGGTAATTCGAATGGAACAACTGTCTTTTGTTCATCAGATATTGTTATCCTGATGGTTAGGTTTCAGAGAACTATACTTACTATAATTTTGTCACTGAGAACTTGTATGTCAGTATGTATTCATAACTACATTAACATTTTTGCAGGTGAAAAATGTGACGAATGATGCAATTGACGGCAAGCGGGGCATGATCTACATTCCAGACCAGAAGGTTTGTGTCTAAATTGTTTTATTAATAGTTCTGAAGTTTAAATTTAACCTATTGGTATGCTAATCCGCTTCATGTTTTATTTTACTGAAAGATTTCAAAATTGACCTTAACAAAAGACATAAAGGGTCTGAAGCGGGAGCGCCGTGACGCCAAGAAAAACAAGGGGCACTTGAAGAAGCAAAAGGTCAACCATGAGTGAATAATACAGTCATCATATATTGTCGAACATATTCTGTTTTTCATCATCAATATCATTAATGCTTGTTCCAGAGTTATTTTTAGTCTGCATTCGGTGTTGAGTTAGCTAGGTAGTTCTGTATCAACTTTTAGATACAATGATGATGGAACTTACGGTGCTATATGTCATGGTTCGTGTTCTTGGCCTTGGTCACCATAATATTGTCCATATTCTTTGGTTTCAATCATGTACAGCCTTTATCATCGATCAAAATAAAGTTTCACTATGCTTGTTTCAGATTTGATGTGACAAGTCGGCTAATTAACGTTTTGTATCAGTTCAAATGCTAACAAAGCTTGCTTCTACAGCTTAGTTATTTTTACTTTTTATGTGTCCTTTAATTAGATTTGTGTTGTATACTGTGTCCCACATTTGCTGAGATAAATCATCGATCTTCCAATTCTATAACAGTTTATGAAATCAGTCAACGTCCCACCCAGTACAGATTCCATTGCTGCCGGCAGCTAACGTTAACTCTGTTTCAACATTTTGTTTTCAGCTGAGGAAGAAGAAGAAGCCCGCTCCCAGGAGTGCAAAATGAAGGCGAGTGAAAGCCATGACTCAAGTGACACGCACCAGCTGAACCAATTGTCTCCTTAGCGTCTTAACATCGTCCGTAAAATTTAAGCTTTGTACTGGCTACCTTAAAGTCACTGCCGGGTTTAAACACCTTAATCATCACAGCGATCTTTTGAAAATAGTTTCTGCCAAATGCAAGGTCTTATATATGGGTCTAGTGTAGTGTCAAAAACGCTCTTATATTATGGGACGGAGGGAGTAGCATTCTTTTTCTTTTATGAGTAGATTTTTAATTGTAGTACTGCTATTTGCAGCATCTTATCTCAATATAGCAACCACTGCCTATGAAACAACAACCTTTGTAGAAAGGGGATTGTTGATGGGAGAGGATTGCGGATGAGAGCGAAAATTGGGGATTTTTACATTAAAGCAAGCTTGATTACTAGCCATCGTTGGGCATTTCGCCTGGTACAAAGCTCCGCGACTAGTGTTGGAATTTCAGTTCAAACCAAGGATGATCAGCACAGCAGCTACAACCTTGGGCATACAACCTTGGTGCTTGAGGTACTAGTCGGCAGCTACTTTTTACTTTCAGCTGGTACGAGTGATTAGGCGAGTGCTTTAAGCATTCACATACACTTTGTCAAGTCATCCATCTGTGCCTAAGCCGAGCACACAGATCATAACCTGATTCACTGCATCATCCTTCATATAATATGCAGCTACTCCCTCCGTTCGGAATTACTTGTCTCGAGAATGGATGTATCTAGAACTAAAATACATCTAGATACATCTAATTTTGCGACAAGTAATTCCGAACGGAGGGAGTACGTTCTGTCTTTTCCCATCATCCATAATCTTGAGTATAATGTGCATCTACGTTCTTTCTCTTCCTGCTGTCGTCTAGTACACGAGATGCGTGAAACAGGGCACGAGTAGCAGTAGCTTCTCTTACGTATAGCCGTAGTTCCGTAGCAGAATCAGCAAATTTTGGCAGATGTTGCTTTGCTCCCTGCCAATCACAAGTTCACAACAGACGCATCAGTGTACTTCAGCACAACCCTCAAACTCTGGATATACACCTGATGAATTCTGTCACAAAAACGAGAAATAGTAATTTATAAACCGATTGAACTCGCGCAGACGCTCTGGTGCTTCTCCTTGGCGAGCCAGGCATTTTTTTTTGTGGGTAATAGTGCAGTACCTATCAATTCTGAGAGCCCGGCCACGGTTCTCTGCTGGTGACGGAGGAAGAGGTCCCTGTAGAGCCACTCTTCTTTTATCTTACTTTTGAATGTTGTGAGAGCAAGTATAATAAGGTGACATAAGCAGGCTGTAAGGATTTAAATATTATATTGGTGTTGATCGGAAAAGAGAAAAGGAGAGAGAAGAGAAGCGGATGTAGACTTACAGCCGGCTGTATCACAAGCTCCAAGAAACTTTGTGAGAGTGGAAGATGGATCCTATGTTGACAAAGTAGTACTTTCTTATAGCCAATTATTATACGTGTTGGCTATTACATTAATTATAAATGACATGGCAATGTGTTATAGCCAACAGATGGCTATATTATTAACCATGCTCTGAGGGCTTCTCTATCACTTTAGTTTGGGATCTCGTTTTTCTTTGAGAGAAAACGGGACCAAAACTGGCGAACCGTCTCATCCGGCTTTTGAATGAGGAGTGATAAATCCCAGATGTATGCTTGTCCTCGTCGGCGTAAATCGTCGGTTGACCCTTCGATTGTAGCAATGAGATGGGTGGTGGGTGGGTTTGAAAATCTGATCTCGGCCGATGTCATCTTACTCCAACCACTTGCGAGATCTGATTGTTGAGGATTATTGACTCTTCGGCTAGTCCTGATGTCGAGCACTGGAATTTTCCCTCGCGTTCTCCTCGGACCCAATCTGACGTCGGGGCTAGAGGAAGTTTCTACAAGATCCGATCTGACACGAATCCTGGTTCTTTATTGTTGACCTGGCCACTTATCTTAGTCCGGGGAGGGGTCGTCGGATACTGCCCTGGTGGCAGATTCGATGATGGTCATGCACCTGCGCCCTAAACCTGACTTGACGTCAGCATTGGATCGCGTGCCTCATACTGGACCTCGGTGTGGCTAAACAACCTTTCTACGAGGGCTGCGCGAGCCCGCAGTGTGCTCCAAATCACCGGATCTAATGATACGGCATGGGATCGAGGTTTTGACCCGCCCTAGGTGGCCAATCGAATCGGCGAGGAAGGCAGCGCTGCCGAAAACAAAGATTTGGCTTGGCACAAAGGTCATGTCACCGCCAATCTTGATTGTCATCGGATTGATGCAACTACATGGCGAGACCTGCTTGGGCCACCAAAGACAGAGTCGATTCCGGCATATCTTGGGTAGAGGGAACCCCAGCTGGTAGCCTAGATGTAATGGTAAGAGAGACAAGATATTTTACCCAGGTTTGGGCTCTCTAAGAAGATAAAACCCTACGTCATGTTTGTATTTTATTGATTTGGGAAGTAGTACAAAGTATAGGTTGGTCTACCATGAGATCGATGATGTCCTCTACCCCCTGGCTTATATAGTTACCATGGAGCCTAGGGTTATAGTAAGCTTGGCTATGTATAAGTGTTGCAGACGATAGCTAAGTCATGGAGTATGCGAAAGTCTTTAAGAAAATTCCTTCTACGCGCCTCTACGCGCCATGGGCCGCTTTTGATGTTGCCGGCTGATGAACTGGAGTTAATTGCAAGGAACTACCACACTTCGACACGTTGTGACGAATCAGTACCACTAGTCACTTTTTTTGCCATGCAGTGCCAACTCTAAGCCTAAGTGTTGCAAAACGGTCTGACAGCCGTATAAGTGCGTATTGACCACGTATCTAACCTACCGGGCCCACGCGTCAGGTGCCACAGTGGCTTACCCGCACGCACCCGTATCGGTCGCTCCATGTAGCCGGGCCCGGTCGAACCCAACCGGAGCCAGCCGCACTCTGTCCCTCTCCTCGCCCCATCGCCCTCGTTTCTCCAGCCGCCGCTTGCCGCGCAGACCGACGCGTCCGCCACTGCCGCCTGATACGTCTCCATCGTATCTACTTTTGCAAACACGTTTGCCCTTATTTTGGACTCTAACTTGCATGATTTGAATGTAACTAACCCGTACTAACGATGTTTTCAGCAGAATTGCCATGGTGTTATTGTTGTGCAGAAATAAAAGTTCTTGGAATGACCTAAAAATCAACGGAGATTATTTTTGGAATATATAAAAAATACTGAAAGAAGAATCCACGTCAGGGGGCCCACACCCTGTCCATGAGGGTAGGGGCGCGCCTACCCCCCTGGGCGTGCCCCTGCCTCGTGGGCCCCCTGACGCTCCACCGACCTCAACTCCAACTCCATATATTCGTGTTTGGGGAGAAAAAAAAATAGAAGAGAAGGATTCATCGCGTTTTACGATACGGAGTCGCCGCCAAGCCCTAAACTCTATCGGGAGGGCTAATCTGGAGTCCGTTCGGAGCTCCGGAGAGGGGGATCCGTCGCCATCGTCATCATCAACCTTCCTCCATCACCAATTTCATGATGCTCACTGTCGTGCGTGAGTAATTCCATCATGGGCTTGCTGGACGGTGATGGGTTGGATGAGATTTATCATGTAATCGAGTTAGTTTTGTTAGGGTTTGATCCCTAGTATCCACTATGTTCTGAGATTGATGTTGCTATGACTTTGCTATGCTTAATGCTTGTCACTAGGGCCCGAGTGCCATGATTTCAGATCTGAACCTATTATGTTTTCATGAATATATGTGAGTTCTTGATCCTATCTTGCAAGTCTATAGTCACCTATTATGTGTTATGATCCGTTAACCCCGAAGTGACAATAATCGAGACCATTACCGGTGATGACCGTAGTTTGAGGAGTTCATGTATTCACTATCTGTTAATGCTTTGGTCCGGTACTCTATTAAAAGGAGGCCTTAATATCCCTTAGTTTCCAATAGGACCCCGCTGCCACGGGAGGGTAGGACAAAAGATGTCATGCAAGTTCTTTTCCATAAGCACGTATGAATATATTCGGAATACATGCCTACATTACATTGATGAACTAGAGCTAGTTCTGTGCCACCCTATGTTATAACCGTTGAATGATCGATTGCATCCGACATAATTCTCCATCACGGATCCAATGCCTACGAGCTTTTCATATATTGTTCTTCGCTTATTTACTTTTCCGTTGCTACTGTTACAATCACTATAAAACCCAAAAATATTAATTTTGCTACCGTTACCATTATTATCATATTACTTTGCTACTAAATACCTTGTTGCAGATATTAAGTTTCCAGGTGTGGTTGAATTAACAACTTAGCTGCTAATACTTGAGAATATTCTTTGGCTCCCCTTGTGTTGAATCAATAAATTTGGGTTGAATACTCTACCCTCGAAAATTGTTGCGATCCCCTATACTTGTGGGTTATCAAGACTATTTTCTGGTGCCGTTGCCGGGGAGCATAGCTCTATTCTTTGAGTCACTTGGGATTTATATCTGCTTATCACTATGAAGAACTTGAAAGATTAAAGAACCAAGATTTTCCCTCAACTACGAAGGGAGGTAAGGAATTATCATCTAGCTCTGCACTTGATTCACCTTCTGTTTTGAGTAAACTTGCGACACCTACACATGCTATTGATTCTGATAGGTCGCATGTTATTGATGATGCCACTTCTTCTTTGCATGATACTTATGATGAAACCACTTCTATGCTTGATACTACTGTGCCACTAGGTGAATTTCTTGATGAACAACTTGCTAGGGATAGAGAGAATGAAATTATTGAAACTGATAATATTGATGAAAGTGATGATGAAGATTCTCCCCCTAGATATGAATTGCCGGTTTTGCCTGAGGGTTGTGTTATGGATAAAGAAACTGCTAGAGACTTTCTTGCTTGCAATGATAGATCTGATCTTAAGAAATTATTAGCTAAGCTTAAAGAAAAGTCTTTGAATGCTAGAATGAAATATGATCTTGCTTTTGCTACTTCACCTATCTTTTCACCTATCTTTATTACTGATAAGGATTATGATTTCTCTGTCGATCATGAGTGATACGTCTCCAACGTATCACATTATTGGGCTTTATAATCCACTTTCATATTATTTTTGGGACTAACCTATTAACCGGAGGCCCAGCCCAGAATTGCTATTTTTTTGCATGTTTTAGGATTTCGAAGAAAAGGAATATCAAACGGAGTCCAAACGGAATGAAACCTTCGGGAACGTGATTTTCTCAACGAACAAGACCCGGGAGACTTGGACCCTACGTCAAGAAATAAAAGAGGAGGCCACGAGGTAGGGGGCGCGCCTTCCCCCCAGGCGCGCCCTCCACCCTCATGGGCCCCCTGTTGCTCCACCGACGTACTCCTTCCTCCTATATATACCTACGTACCCTCAAACGATCAGATACGGAGCCAAAACCCTAATTCCACCGCCGTAACTTTTTGTATCCACGAGATCCCATCTTGGGGCCTGTTCCGGAGCTCCGCCGGAGGGGGCATCGATCACAGAGGGCTTCTACATCATCATCCAAGCCCCTCCGATGAAGTGTGAGTAGTTTACTTCAGACCTATGGGTCCATAGTTAGTAGCTAGATGGCTTTTTCTCTCTTATTGGATCTCAATACAATGTTCTCCCCCTCTCTCGTGGAGATCTATTCGATGTAATCTTCTTTTTGCGGTGTGTTTGTTGAGACCGATGAATTGTGGGTTTATGATCCAGTCTATCTATGAATAATATTTGAATCTTCTCTGAATTATTTTATGTATGATTGGTTATCTTTGCAAGTCTCTTCGAATTATCAGTTTGGTTTGGCCTACTAGATTGGTTTTTCTTGCCGTGGGAGAAGTGCTTAGCTTTGGGTTCGATCTTGCGGTGTCCTTTCACAGTGACATAAAGGGCAGCAAGGCACGTATTGTATTTTTGCCATCGAGGATAACAAGATGGGGCTTTTATCATATTGCATGAAACTATCCGTCTACATCATGTCATCTTGCTTAAGGCGTTACTCTGTTTTTAACTTAATACTCTAGATGCATGCTGGATAGCGGTCGATGAGTGGAGTAATAGTAGTAGATGCAGGCAGGAGTCGGTCTACTTGTCTCGGACGTGATGCGTATATACATGATAATACCTAGATATTCTCATGCTCAATTCTGTCAATTGCTCAACAGTAATTTGTTCACCCATCGTAGAATACTTATGCTCTTGAGAGAAGCCACTAGTGAAACCTATGGCCCCCAGGTCTCTTTCTCATCATATCAATCTCCATCACGTTATTACTGCTTTGCTTTTACTTTTCACTTTGCATCTCTATACCAAAAATACCAAAAATATTATTTATCATCTCTATCAGATCTCACTTTCGTAAGTGACCGTGAAGGGATTGACAACCCCTAAGCGCGTTGGTTGTGTTGAGCTATTGTTTTTGTGTAGGTACGAGGGACTCGTGCGTAGCCTCCTACTGGATTGATACCTTGGTTCTCAAAAACTGAGGGCTACTTTGCTGCATCATCCTCTCCTCTTCGAGGAAATCCAACGCAGTGCTCAAGAGGTAGCAAGAAGAATTTCTGGCGTCGTTGCCGCGGAGTCTGCGCAAAAGTCAACATACCAAGTACCCATTACAATCCCTATCTCCCACATTACATTATTTGCCATTTGCCTCTCATTTGCCTCTCCCCCACTTCACCCTTGTCGTTTTATTCGCTCTCTCTCTCTCTCTCTCTCTCTCTCTCTCTCTCTCTATCCTCCCTCTCTTTCTCTATTTGCCTCTTTTGCTTGTTTTCTTGTGTTACCTTGTGCCTTCCATTTGCTTGCATCTTTGCTTGCTAATAATCTATTATTATGGATCCACTTAAAGTGTTCTACTTGGATCATCTTCGATCCTTATGCGCTCGTGCTGAAACCCCAATACCCTAACTAGCCAAGTTGATGGGAAATCTTTAGATGAGCATGCTCATTTTGTGCGTCATCGTTTGTCTGAAAAGGGGAAGCTCTTATGGTATCATATAAATAGTTTGCTATGCTATGCTTGGAATCTTTGTGATATTTATGATTTTACTTGTTGCTCTAAGAACCCTAAAAAACACCTTCCCTACCTATGTGAGTTCAATGATAATGAAATCTTATCTTCTTATGTAAAGGGTGTTTATAGTTACTATAATATCGAACAAATTGAAGAATTTGTCGATTTTAAGGGTGCTCATGAAGTTGCTTCTTTGATTGAAAAGTATGATTTCACTCTCAATAAATCTGAAAATTCCATCATACTTAAATATTGCAATGAAAACCTTACCCATAATGTCTATGTCCAAGAATTTATTGAAAGAATGACCGTTGCTTCGGAAGAAAATAATGATATGCATGAATCTATAGATAATGATCATTCTGATGATTTGGTTGAAATATCCCTTGATGAACATGATGCTTGCTATGCTTCTGGCCATGATGCCAATATTTATGAAGATGAATCTGCTATAGTTCCTTATGTTACACATGAGATCGTTGCTATTGCACCCATACTTGATAGTTCCTTCGATGAAAAGCATGATTGTAATGATGTTATTATAAATTCTCTTAATGTCAATTGTGTTAATGATATGCAAAACCCTAAGCTTGGGGATGCTAGTTTTGCTATGTCCTCTACTTGTTGCAATGATCATGATTGGGGTGATTCTTCTTTTGATCTTGAAAATTTATTTAAACCCCATGATGAATATGAGATTGATTATAATGTTTTAAATAATATTGAAAGTGGGTTTGGAAGAATGTCAACTTTAGATCCCACATATTTGGAGAATGTTCAATCTCATGAAGTTTTTGATAAAAGTGGGTTTGGAAAGGTCATGACTTTAGTTAATGTTGATCCCACTATTTCGGAAGAGTGTCAACTTTGCATGCATGTGGATCAAGTTGAGAATATTTTATGTGATAGCTATTTTGTTGAATTTGCTTATGATCCTACATGTAATTATTATGAGAGAGGAAAATATGGTGGTAGAAATTTCCATGTTACTAAATTACCTCTCGTTATGTTGAGATGGCTATTGTTTCTTTCCTCTTCCTTGCATATGCTAGTTTTTGCTTACCTTGATAATTTGTTTGCCTATAAGATGCCTATGCATAGGAAGTATGTTAGACTTATATGTGTTTGTCACGTGTTTTATGATGCCCTCTTTGTGCTTCAATTCTTGTCTTTCATGTGAGCATCATCAAAATTATCAATGCCTGGCTATAAGGCTTTAAAGAAAAGCGCTTGTTGGGAGACAACCCAATATTTTTCCTTGCTGTTATTTAATAAATAAATTATCTAGCCTATGTTTTGGTTGTGTTTTTTGTGTTTAATTAGTGTTTGTTCCAAGTAGAACCGTTGGGAAGACTTGGGGAAAGTCATGTTGAACTTGCTGTAAAAAACAGAAACTTAAGCGCTCACGAGAACTGCTGTCATTTTTATTTGGAAAGTGATATTTAGTTAATTCTTTTTGCAGATGATTAATAGATAAATTCCTCACGTCCAGAAATTTATTTTAGAATTTTTGGGGTTCCATATTTTGCGCTAGCTACAGATTACTACAGACTGTTCTGTTTTTGACAGATTCTGTTTTTCGTGTGTTGTTTGCTTATTTTGATGAATCTATGGCTAGTAAAATAGTTTATAATCCATAGAGAAGTTGGAATACAGTAGGTATAACACCCATTAAAGAATGAGTTCATTACAGTACCTTGAAGTGGTCTTTTGTTTTCTTTCGCTAACGGAGCTCACGAGATTTTCTACTTTAAGTTTTGTGTTGTGAAGTTTTCAAGTTTTGGGTAAAGATTTGATGGATTATGGAACAAGGAGTGGAAAGAGCCTAAGCTTGGGGATGCCCATGGCACCCCCAAGATAATCTAAGGACACCTAAAAGCCAAAGCTTGGGGATGCCCCGGAAGGCATCCCCTCTTTCGTCTACTTCCATCGGTAACTTTACTTGGAGCTATATTTTTATTCACCACATGATATGTGTTTTGCTTGGAGCGTATTTTATGATTTGAATCTTTGCTTGTTAGTCTACCACAATCATCCTTGCTGTACACACCTTTTGAGAGAGCCATACATAATTTGGAATTTGATAGAATACTCTATGTGCTTCACTTATATCTTTTGAGTTATATAATTTTGCTCTAGTGCTTCACTTATATCTTTTAGAGCACGGTGGTGGATTTGTTTTATAGAAACTATTGATCTCTCATGCTTCACTTAGATTATTTTGAGAGTCTTAATAGCATGGTAATTTTCTTAATAATAATATGCTTGGTATTCAAGATTTGTAAAACTTTCTTTTGAGTGCGTTGAATACTAAGAAAAAAATTGATGCTTGATAATTGTTTTGAGATATGAGGATGGTGATATTAGAGTCATGCTAGTTGAATAGTTGTGAATTTAAGAAATTCTTGTGTTAAAGTTTGTGATTCCCGTAGCATGCACGTATGGTGAACTGTCATGTGATGAAGTCGGAGCATGATTTATTTACTGATTGTCTTCCTTATGAGTGGCGGTCGGGGACGAGCGATGGTATTTTCCTACCAATCTATCCCCCTAGGAGCATGCGCGTAATACTTTGCTTTGATAACTTCTAGATTTTTGCAATAAGTATATGAGTTCTTTATGACTAATGTTGAGTCCATGGATTATATGCACTTTCCTTCCTTCCACCATTGCTAGCCTCTCTAATACCGCGCACTTTTCGCCGGTATCATACACCCACCAAATACCTTCCTCAAAACAGCCACCATACCTACCTATGATGGCATTTCCATAGCCATTCCGAGATATATTGCCATGCAACTTTCCACCATTCTGTTCATTATGACACGCTCCATCATTGTCATATTGCTAGCATGATCATGTAGTTGACATCGTATTTGTGGCAAAGCCACCGTTCATAATTCTTTCATACATGTCACTCTTGATTCATTGCATATCCCGGTACACCGCCGGAGGCATTCATATAGAGTCATATTTTGTTCTAAGTATTGAGTTGTAATTGTTGAGTTGTAAGAAAAATAAAAAGTATGATGATCATCATTTCTAGAGCATTGTCCCAAGTGAGGAAATGATGATGGAGACTATGATTCCCCCACAAGTCGGGATGAGACTCTGGACGAAAAAGAAAAAAAAAGAAAAAGAGGCCATAAAAAAAGAGAAGGCCCAAAAAAATGAGAGAAAAAGAGAGAAGGGACAATGTTACTATCCTTTTACCACACATGTGCTTCAAAGTAGCACCATGATCTTCATGATAGAGAGTCTCATATGTTGTCACTTTCATATACTAGTGGGAATCTTTCATTATAGAACTTGGCTTGTATATTCCAATGATGGGCTTCCTCAAAATGCCCTAGGTCTTCATGAGCAAGCAAGTTGGATGCACACCCACTTAGTTTCTTTTTGAGCTTTCATACACTTATAGCTCTAGTGCATCCGTTGCATGGCAATCCCTACTCACTCACATTGATATCTATTGATGGGCATCTCCATAGCCCGTTGATACGCCTAGTTGATGTGAGACTATCTTCTCCCTTTTTGTCTTCTCCACAACCACCCTTCTATTCCACATATAGTGCTATATCCATGGCTCACGCTCATGTATTGCATGAAGATTGAAAAGGTTTGAGAACATCAAAACTATGACACAATTGCTTGGCTTGTCATCGGGGTTGTGCATGATTTAAATACTTTGTGTGGTGAAGATGGAGCATAGCCAGACTATATGATTCTGTAGGGATAGCTTTCTTTGGCCATGTTATTTTGAGAAGACATGATTGCTTAGTTAGTATGCTTGAAGTATTATTATTTTTATGTCAACATGAACTTTTGTATTGAATCTTTTGAATATGAATATTCATACCACAATTAAGAAGATTTACATTGAAATTATGCCAAGTAGCACTCCGCATCAAAAATTCTATTTTTATCATTTACCTACTCGAGGACGAGCAGGAATTAAGCTTGGGGATGCTTGATACGTCTCCAACGTATCTATAATTTTTTGATTGCTTATTATCTACTGTTTTGGACATTATTGGGCTTTATTATCCACTTTTATATTATTTTTGGGACTAACCTATTAACTGGAGGCCCAGCCCAGAATTGCTGTTTTTTGCCTGTTTTAGGGTTTCGAAGAACAGGAATATCATACGGAGTCCAAACGGAATGAAACCTTCGGGAACATGATTTTCTCACCGAATACAACTCAGGAGACTTGGACCCTACGTCAAGCCAATTAACAGGA
>NC_057797.1:41340923-41378998 GCF_018294505.1 Triticum aestivum
TCCTCCTATATATATCCACGTACACCCAAACGATCAGATACGGAGCCAAAAACCTAATTCCACCACCGCAACTTTCTGTATCCACGAGATCCCATCTTGGGGCCTGTTCCGGAGCTCCGCCGGAGGGGGCATCGATCACGGAGGGCTTCTACATCATCATCCAAGCCCCTCCGATGAAGTGTGAGTAGTTTACTTCAGACCTACGGGTCCATAGTTAGTAGCTCGATGGCTTCTTCTCTCTTATTGGATCTCAATACAATGTTCTCCCCCTCTCTCGTGGAGATCTATTCGATGTAATCTTCTTTTTGTGGTGTGTTTGTTGAGACCGATGAATTGTGGGTTTATGATCCAGTCTATCTATGAATAATATTTGAATCTTCTCTGAATTATTTTATGTATGATTGGTTATCTTTGCAAGTCTCTTCGAATTATCAGTTTGGTTTGGCCTACTAGATTGGTTTTTCTTGCCATGGGAGAAGTGCTTAGCTTTGGGTTCGATCTTGCGGTGTCCTTTCACAGTGACAGAAGGGGCAGCAAGGCACATATTGTATTGTTGCCATCGAGGATAACAAGATGGGGTTTTTATCATATTGCATGAAACTATCCGTCTACATCATGTCATCTTGCTTAAGGCGTTACTCTGTTTTTAACTTAATACTCTAGATGCATGTTGGATAGCGGTCGATGAGTGGAGTAATAGTAGTAGATGCAGGCAGGAGTCGGTCTACTTGTCTCGGACGTGATGCGTATATACATGATCATACCTAGATATTCTCATAACTATGCTCAATTTTGTCAATTGCTCAACAATAATTTGTTCACCCACCGTAGAATACTTATGCTCTTGAGAGAAGCCACTAGTGAAACCTATGGCCCCCGGGTCTCTTTCTCATCATATCAATCTCCATCACTTTATTACTGCTTTGCTTTTACTTTCACTTTGCATCTCTATACCAAAAATACCAAAAATATTATTTATCATCTCTATCAGATCTCACTTTCGTAAGTGACCGTGAAGGGATTGACAACCCCTAAGCGCGTTGGTTGCATTGAGCTATTGTTTTTGTGTAGGTACGAGGGACTCGTGCGTAGCCTCCTACTGGATTGATACCTTGGTTCTCAAAAACTGAGGGAAATACTTACGCTACTTTGCTACATCATGCTCTCCTCTTCGGGGAAATCCAACGCAGTGCTCAAGAGGTAGCAATGAGTTAATTACTTTGGTTGAATCTGATCATTTTTATGGCTATGAATCTGAAATTGTTGTGGCACATCTTACTAAATTAAATGATTTAGCCACCTTGTTTACACGTGATGAGAAAACTCTCTATTACTTTATCCTTAAGTTGTTTTCGTTCTCATTAAAGGGTGATGCTAAAACATGGTTTAATTCTCTTGATCCTGGTTGTGTGCGTAGTCCCCGGGATATGATTTATTACTTCTCTGCTAAATATTTCCCCGCTCATAAGAAACAAGTTGCCTTAAGGGAAATATATAATTTTGTGAAAATTGAAGAAGAGAGTCTCCCACAAACTTGGAGAGGCTTCTCCAATTACTTAATGCTTTTCGTGATCATCCTCTCAAGAAAAATGAAATACTTGATATCTTTTATAATGGACTAACCGATGCTTCCAGAGACTACCTGGATAGTTGTGCTGGTTGTGTTTTCAGGGAAAGAACTGTTGATCAAGTTGAATTGCTATTGAATAATATGTTGACAAATGAAAATAATTGGACACTTCCTGAACCAACTCCTAAGCCAACTCCTAAGAAAAGGGGCATTCTATTTCTCAATCCTGAAGATATGCAAGAGGCAAAGAAATCTATGAAAGAAAAAGGTATTAAAGCTGAAGATGTTAAGAATTTACCACCTATTGAAGAAATTCATGGTCTTGATAACCCGACACACGTAGTAAAGGTAAATTCTCTCTATAGATTTGATAAATGTGAAATCCCATTTACTAAGTTTGCTAGCCAATGCTTGGATGAGTTTGATGACTTTATGGTTAAACAAGAAAACTTGAATGCTTTTGTTGGTAGACAATTGAAACACAATGCTGATATGCTTGAACACTTGAGTGATTATATGGCTAATGTTAAAGGTGAACTTAAACTTATTAGTAAACATGCTTCTATGGTTACCACTCAAGTAGAACAAGTACTTAAAGCTCAGAATGATTTGCTCAATGAATTAAATAATAAGAAAAATGATAATGATGTTAGAGTTATGACTAGATGGGGTAAAATGACTCAGGAACTTTTGTATCCTGAGGGCCATCCCAAGAGAATTGAGCAATATTCTCAGAGAACTAATGTTGATGCACCTAGTCCTTCTAAAAGGAAGAATAAGAAAAATGATAGGACTTTGCATGCTTCTAGTGAACCCATTGGTGACATACCTGAGAACCCCAATGATATTTCTATTTCTGATGCTGAAACACAATCTGGTAACGAACATGAACCTAGTGATAATGTTAATGATGATGTTCATGTTGATGCTCAACCTAGTAATGATAATGATGTATGATACGTCTCCAACGTATCTATAATTTTTGATTTCTCCATGCTATATTATCTACTATTTTGGACATTATTGGGCTTTATTATCCACTTTTATATTATTTTGGGACTAACCTATTAACCGGAGGCCCAACCCAGAATTGCTGTTTTTTGCCTGTTTTAGGGTTTCGAAGAAAAGGAATATCAAATGGAGTCCAAACGGAATGAAACCTTCGGGAACGTGATTTTCGGAACGAACATGATCCAGGAGACTTGACCCTACATGAAGCAACCAATAGGGAAGCCACGAGGTAGGGGGCGCGCCTACCCCCCCCCCCCCAGGCACGCCCTCCACCCTCATGGGCCCCTGTTGCTCCACCGACGTACTCCTTCCTCCTATATATACCTACGTACCACCAAACGATCAGATACGGAGCCAAAACCCTAATTCCACCGCCGTAACTTTCTGTATCCATGTGATCCCATCTTGCGGCATGTTTCGGAGCTCCGCCAGAGGGGGCATCGATCACGGAGGGCTTCTACATCAACACCATAGCCCCTCCGATGAAGTGTGAGTAGTTTACCTCAGACCTACGGGTCCATAGTTAGTGGCTAGATGGCTTCTTCTCTCTTTTTGGATCTCAATACAATGTTCCCCCCTCTCTTGTGGAGAACTATTCGATGTAATCTTCTTTTTGCGGTGTGTTTGTTGAGACCGGTGAATTGTGGGTTTATGATCAAGTCTATCTATGAACAATATTTGAATCTTCTCTGAATTCTTTTATGTATGATTGGTTATCTTTGCAAGTCTCTTCTAATTATCAGTTTGGTTTGGCCTACTAGATTGATCTTTCTTGCAATGGGAGAAGTGCTTAGCTTTGGGTTCAATCTTGCGGTGTCCTTTCCCAGTGACAGTAGGGGCAGCAAGGCACGTATTGTATTGTTTCCATCGAGGATAACAAGATGGGGTTTTCATCATATTGCATGAGTTTATCCCTCTACATCATGTCATCTTGCTTAAGGCATTACTCTGTTTTCATTAACTTAATACTCTAGATGCATGAGTGGAGTAATAGTAGTAGATGCAGGCAGGAGTCGGTCTACTTGTTTCGGATGTGATGCCTATATACATGATCATGCCTAGATATTCTCATAACTATGCTCAATTCTGTCAATTGCTCAACAGTAATTTGTTCACCCACCGTAGAATACTTATGCTCTCGAGAGAAGCCACTAGTGAAACCTATGGCCCCCGGGTCTATCTTCATCATATTAATCTCCCAATACTTAGTTATTTCTGTTGGAAATATGCCCTAGAGGCAATAATAAAATGATTATTATTATATTTCCTTTTTCATGATAATTGTCTATTACTCATGCTATAATTGTGTTATCCGGAAATCATAATACATGTGTGAATACATAGACCATAACATGTCCCTAGTGAGCCTCTAGTTAACTAGCTCGTTGATCAACAGATAGTCATGGTTTCCTGACTATGGACATTGGATGTCATTGATAACGGGATCACATCATTAGGAGAATGATGTGATGGACAAGACCCAATCCTAAGCATAGCACAAGATCGTGTAGTTCGTTTGCTAGAGCTTTTCCAATGTCAAGTATCATTACCTTAGACCATGAGATCGTGTAACTCCCGAATGCCGTAGGAGTGCTTTGGGTGTACCAAACGTCACAACGTAACTGGGTGACTATAAAGGTATACTACAGGTATCCCCGAAAGTATCTGTTGGGTTGACACGGATCGAGACTAGGATTTGTCACTCCGTATGATGGAGAGGTATCTATGGGCCCACTTGGTAATGCATCATCACAATGAGCTCAATGTGACCAAGTGTTTGGTCACGGGATCATGCATTACGGTACGAGTAAAGTGACTTGCCGGTAACGAGATTGAACGAGGTATTGGGATACCGACGATCGAATCTCGGGCAAGTAACGTACCGATTGAGAAAGGGAATTGTATACGGGATTACTTGAATCCTCGACATCGTGGTTCATCCAATGAGATCATCGAGGAGCATGTGGGAGCCAACATGGGTATCCAGATCCCGCTGTTGGTTATTGACCGAAGAGTCATCTCGGTCATGTCTGCGTGTCTCCCGAACCCGTAGGGTCTACACACTTAAGGTTCGGTGACGCTAGGGTTGTAGAGATATTAGTATGCAGTAACCCGAAAGTTGTTCAGAGTCTCAGATGAGATCCGGACGTCACGAGGAGTTCCGGAATGGTCCGGAGGTGAAGAATTGTATATAGGAAGTCCAGTTTTGGCCACCGGGAAAGTTTCGGGGGTCACCGGTATTGTACTGGGACCACCGGAAGGGTCCCGGGGGTCCACTGGGTGGGGCCACCTATCCTGGAGGGCCCCATGGGCTGAGGTGGGAGGGGAACCAGCCCCTGGTGGGCTGGTACACCCCCCATGGGCCTCCCCCTGCGCCTAGGGTGAAGGAAATATGCCCTAGAGGCAATAATAAAGTTATTATTTATTTCCTTATATCATGATAAATGTTTATTATTCATGCTAGAATTGTATTAAACGGAAACATAATACATGTGTGAATACATAGACAAACAGAGTGTCACTAGTATGCCTCTACTTGACTAGCTCGTTGATCAAAGATGGTTATGTTTCCTAACCATAGACATGAGTTGTCATTTGATTAACGGGATCACATCATTAGGAGAATGATGTGATTGACTTGACCCATTCCATTAGCTTAGCACTTGATCATTTAGTTTGTTGCTATTGCTTTCTTCATAACTTATACATGTTCCTATGACTATGAGATTATGCAACTCCCGTTTACCGGAGGAACACTTTGTGTGCTACCAAACGTCACAACGTAACTGGGTGATTATAAAGGTGCTCTACAGGTGTCTCTGAAGGTACTTGTTGGGTTGGCGTATTTTAAGATTAGGATTTGTCACTCCGATTGTCGGAGAGGTATCTCTGGGCCCTCTCGGTAATGCACATCACTCAAGCCTTTCAAGCATTGCAACTAATAAGTTAGTTGCGGGATGATGTATTACGGAACGAGTAAAGAGACTTGCCGGTAACGAGATTGAACTAGGTATTAAGATACCGACGATCGAATCTCGGGCAAGTAACATACCGATGACAAAGGGAACAACGTATGTTGTTATGCGGTCTAACCGATAAAGATCTTCGTAGAACATGTAGGAGCCAATATGAGCATCCAGGTTCCACTATTGGTTATTGACCGGAGACGTGTCTCGGTCATGTCTACATAGTTCTCGAACCCGTAGGGTCCGCACGCTTAAAGTTCGGTGACGATCGTAATTAGGGTTTTTGTGTTTTGATGTACCGAAGGTTTTTAGAAGTCCCGGATGTGATCACGGACATGACGAGGAGTCTTGAAATGGTCGAGACATAAAGATTGATATATTTGAAGCCTATATTTGGATATCGGAAACGTTCCGGGTGAAATCGGGATTTTACCGGAGTACCGGGGGGTTACCTGAACCCTCCCCCCCCCTCGGGGGGGGGGGAGTATTGGGCCTACATGGGCCATAAGGGTGAAGAGGAGGGCCGACCAGGGCAGGCCGCGTGCCCCCTCCCCCCTAGTTCGAATAGGACAAGGAAGGGGGGCGCCCCCCTTTCCTCTTTCTCCCTTCCGCCTTCCTTTTCCAACAAGGCAAGAGGTGGGAGTCCTACTCCCGGTGGGAGTAGGACTCCTCCAGGCGCACCCCTAGGGCCGGCCGCACCTCCCCCTCTCCCTCCTTTATATACGGGGGCAAGGGGCCACCCCATGACACACAAGTTGATCTTCGTGATCGTTCCTTAGCCGTGTGTGGTGCCCCCTTCCACCATATTCCACCTCGGTCATATCGTAGCGGTGCTTAGGCGAAGCCTTGCGTCGGTAGAACATCATCACCGTCATCACGCCGTCGTGCTGACGAAACTCTCCCTCAACGTTTTGCTGGATCGGAGCTCGAGGGACGTCACCGAGTTGAACGTGTGCAGAACTCGGAGGTGCCGTATGTTCGGTACTTGGATCGGTCGGATCGGGAAGACGTACGACTACTTCCTCTACATTGTGTCAACGCTTCCGTTGCCGGTCTACAAGGGTACATAGACAACACTCTCCCCTCTCGTTGCTATGCATCACCATGATCTTGCGTGTGCGTAGGAAAATTTTGAAATTACTACATTCCCCAACATTGGCATCCGAGCCTAGGTTTTATGCGTTGATGTTGTGCACGAGTAGAACACAAGTGAGTTGTGGGCGATATAAGTCATACTGCTTACCAGCATGTCACACTTTGGTTCGGTGGTATTGTTGGATGAAGCGGCCCAGACCGACATTACACGTACGCTTACGCGAGACTGGTTCTACCGACGTGCTTTGCACACAGGTGGCTGGCGGGTGTCAGTTTCTCCAACTTTAGTTGAACCGAGTGTGGCTATGCCCGGTCCTTGCGAAGGTTAAAACATCACCAACTTGACAAACTATCATTGTGGTTTTGATGCGTAGGTAAGAACGGTTCTTGCTCAGCCCGTAGCAGCCACGTAAAACTTGCAACAACAAAGTAGAGGACGTCTAACTTGTTTTTGCAAGGCATGTTGTGATGTGATATGGTGAAGACATGATGCTAAATTTTATTGTATGAGATGATCATGTTTTGTAACCGAGTTATCGGCAACTAGCAGGAGCCATATGGTTGTCGCTTTATTGTATGCAATGCAATTGCGCTGTAATGCTTTACTTTACCACTAAGCGGTAGCGATAGTCGTGGAAGCATAAGATTGGCGAGACGACAACGATGCTACAATGGTGATCAAGGTGTCGCGCCGGTGACGATGGTGATCATGACGGTGCTTCGGAGATGGAGATCACAAGCACAAGATGATGATGGCCATATCATATCATTTATATTAATTGCATGTGATGTTTATCTTTTGTGCATCTTATCTTGCTTTGTTTGACGGCAGCATTATAAGATGATCTCTCACTAAATTTCAAGATAAAAGTGTTCTCCCTGAGTATGCACCGTTGCCAAAGTTCGTCGTGCCCAGACACCACGTGATGATCGGGTGTGATAAGCTCTACGTCCATCTACAACGGGTGCAAGCCAGTTTTGCACACGCAGAATACTCAGGTTAAACTTGACGAGCCTAGCATATGCAGATATGGCCTCGGAACACTGAGACCGAAAGGTCGAGCGTGAATCATATAGTAGATATGATCAACATAATGATGTTCACCATTGAAAGCTATTCCATTTCACGTGATGATCGGTTATGGTTTAGTTGATTTGGATCACGTGATCACTTAGATGATTAGATGGATGTCTATCTAAGTGGGAGTTCTTAAGTAATATGATTAATTGAACTTTAATTTATAATGAACTTAGTCCTGGTAGTATTAGCATATCTGTGTTGTAGATCAATAGCCCGCGATGTTGCTCCCCATTTAATTTTTATATGTTCCTAGAGAAAACTAAGTTGAAAAATGTTAGTAGCAATGATGCGGATTGGATCCGTGATCTGAGGATTATCCTCATTGCTGCACAGAAGAATTATGTCCTTGATGCACCGCTAGGTGACTAACCTATTGCAGGAGCAGATGCAAACGTTATGAACGTTTGGCTAGCTCAATATGATGACTACTTGATAGTTTAGTGCACCATGCTTAACGGCTTAGAATTGGGGCTTCAAAGACGTTTTGAACGCCATGGAGCATATAAGATGTTCCAAGAGTTGAAATTGGTATTTCATACTCATGCCCGTGTCAAGAGGTATGAGACCTCTGATAGTACTTTGCCTACAAGATGGAGGAGAATAGCTCAACCAGTGAGCATGTGCTCAGATTGTCTGAGTACTACAATTGCTTGAATCAAGTGGGAGTTAATCTTCCAGATAAGAGAGTAATTGACAAAGTTCTCTAGTCACTATCACCGAGTTACTAGAACTTAGTGATGAACTATAATATGCAAGGGATGAAAAAAGTAATTCCCAACCGCTTCGTGATGCTGAAATCGACGAAGGTAGAAATCAAGAAAAGCATCAAGTGTTGATGGTTGACAAAGACCACTAGTTTCAAAAAGGGCAAAGGGAAGAAAGGGAACTTCAAGAAGAACGGCAAGCAAGTTGTTGCTCAAGTGAAGAAGCCCAAGTCTGGACCTAAGCCTGAACTGAGTGCTTCTACTGCAAAGGGACTGGTCACTAGAAGCGGAACTGCCCCAAGTATTTGGCGGATAAGAAGGATGGCGAGGTGAACAAAGGTATATTGGATATACATGTTATTAATGTGTACTTTACTAGTGTTTATAGCAAGCCCTCGATATTTGATACTAGTTCAGTTGCTAAGAGTAGTAACTTAAAATAAGAGTTGCAGAATGAACAGAGACTAGTTAAGGGTGAAGTGACGATGTGTGTTGGAAATAGTTCCAAGAATGATATGATCATCATCGCACACTCCCTATACTTTCGGGATTAGTGTTGAACCTAAATAAGTGTTATTTGGTGTTTGCGTTGAGCATGAATATGATTTGATCATGTTTATTGCAATACGGTTATTCATTTAAGTTAAGAATAATTGTTATTCTGTTTACATGAATAAAACCTTCTATGGTTATACACCCAATGAAAATGGTTTGTTGAATCTCGATCGTAGTGATACACATATTCATAATATTGAAGCCAAAAGATGCAAAGTTAATAATGATAATGCAACTTATTTGTGGCACTGTCGTTTAGGTCATATTGGTGTAAAGCGCATGAAGAAAATCCATGCTGATGGGCTTTTGGAATCACTTGATTATGAATCAGTTGATGCTTGCGAACCATGCCTCATGGGCAAAGATGACTAAGACTCCGTTCTCTAGAACAATGGAGCGAGCAACTGACTTATTAGATATAATACATACTGATGTCTGAGGTCCGATGAGTGTTGAGGCTCGCGGCGGGTATCGTTATTTTCTGACCTTCACAGATGATTTGAGCAGATATGGGTATATCTACTTAAAGAAACATAAGTCTGAAACATTTGAAAAGTTCAAAGAATTTCAGAGTGAAGTAGAAAATCAACGTAACAAGAAAATAAAGTTTCTACGATCTGATCGCAGAGGCGAATATTTGAGTTACGAGTTTGGTCTTCAATTAAAACAATGTGGAATAGTTTCACAAACTCATGCCACCTGGAACACCACGGCGTAATGGTGTGTCCGAACGTCATAACCGTACTTTATTTGATATAGTGCAATCTATGATGTCTCTTACCGATTTACCACTATCATTTTGGGGTTATGCATTCGAGACAACTACATTCACGTTAAATAGGGCACCATCGAAATCTGTTGAGATGACGCCTTATGAACTGTGGTTTGGCAAGAAACCAAAGTTGCCATTTCTTAAAGTTTGGGGCGGCGATGCTTATGTGAAAAAGTTTCAAACTGATAAGCTTGAACCCAAATCGGAGAAGTGCATCTTCATAGGATACCCAAATGAAATTGTTGGGTACACCTTCTATCACAGATCCAAAGGCAAATTTGTTGCTGAGAATAGATCCTTTCTAGGGAAGGAGCTTCTCTCGAAAGAAGTGAGTGGGAGGAAAGTAGAACTTGATGAGGTAACTGTACCTGCTCCCTTATTGGAAAGTAGTTCATCACAGAAATCTGTTCCTGTGACTACTACACCAATTAGTGAGGAAGCTAATGATGATGATCATGTAACTTCAGATCAAGTTACTACCGGACCTCATAGGTAAACCAGAGTGAGATCCGCACTAGAGTGGTACGGTAATCCTGTTCTGGAGGTCATGACCATGACGAAACTACGACCTATGAGGAAGGGATGATGAGCCCAGATTCCGTGAAATGTCTTGAGGCCATAAAATCTGAGATAGGATCCATGTATGAGAACAAAGTGTGGACTTTGGTTGACTTGCCCGATGATCAGCAAGCCATAGAAAATAAATGGATCTTCAAGAGGAAGACGGACGCTGATAGTAGTGTTACTATCTACAAAGCTAGAATTGTCGCAAAAAGGTTTCCGACAAGTTCAAGGTGTTGACCACGATGAGAGTTTCTCACTCGTATCTATGCTTAAGTCTGTCCGAATCATGTTAGCAATTGCCGCATTTTATGAAATCTGGCAAATGGATAAACAAAACTGCATTCCTTAATGGATTTATTAAAGAAGAGTTGTATATGATGCAACCAGAAGGTTTTGTCAATCCTAAAGGTACTAACAAAATATGCAAGCTCCAGCGATCCATCTATGGACTGGTGCAAGCATCTCGGAGTTGGAATATACGCTTTGATAAGTTGATCAAAGCATATAGTTTTATACAGACTTGCGGTAAAGCTTGTATTTACAAGAAAGTGAGTGGGAGCACTACAACATTTCTGATAAGTATATGTGAATGACATATTGTTGATCGGAGATAGTGTAGAATTATTCTGCAAAGCATAAAGGAATGTTTGAAAGGAGTTTTTCAAAGAAAGACCTCGGTGAAGCTGCTTACATATTGAGCATCAAGATCTATAGAGATAGATCAAGACACTTGATAAGTTTTTCAATGAGTACATACCTTGACAAGATTTTGAAGTAGTTCAAAATGGAACAGTCAAAGAAGGAGTTCTTGCCTGTGTTACAAGGTGTGAAGTTGAGTAAGACTCAAAAACCCGACCACGGCAGAAGATAGAGAGAAAATGAAAGTCATTCCCTATGCCTCAGCCATAGGTTCTGTAAAGTATGTCATGCTGTGTACCAGACCTATTGTATACCCTGCCCTGAGTTTGGCAAGGGAGTACAATAGTGATCTAGGAGTAGATCACTAGACAGTGGTCAAAATTATCCTTAGCGGAATAAGGATATGTTTCTCGATTATGGAGGTGAAAAAAAGGTTCGTCGTAAAGGGTTATGTCGATGCAAATTTTGACACTGATCCAGATGACTCTAAATCTCAATCTGGATACATATTGAAAGTGGGAGCAATTAGCTAGAGTAGCTTCGTGCAGAGCATTGTTGACATAGAAATTTGCAAAATACTTACGGATCTGAATGTGGCAGACCCATTGACTAAACTTCTCTCACAAGCAAAACATGATCACACCTTAGTACTCTTTGGGTGTTAATCACATAGCGATGTGAACTAGATTATTGACTCTAGTAAACCCTTTGGGTGTCAGTCACATGTCGATGTGAACTATGGGTGTTAATCACATGGTGATGTGAACTATTGGTATTAAATCACATGGCGATGTGAACTAGATTATTGACTCTAGTGCAAGTGGGAGACTGAAGGAAATATGCCCTAGAGGCAATAATAAATTTATTATTTATTTACTTATATCATGATAAATGTTTATTATTCATGCTAGAATTGTATTAACCGGAAACATAATACATGTGTGAATACATAGACAAACAGAGTGTCACTAGTATGCCTCTACTTGACTAGCTCGTTGATCAAAGATGGTTATGTTTCCTAACCATAGACATGAGTTGTCATTTGATTAACTGGATCACATCATTAGGAGAATGATGTGATTGACTTGACCCATTCCATTAGCTTAGCACTTGATCGTTTAGTTTGTTGCTATTGCTTTCTTCATAACTTATACATGTTCATATGACTATGAGATTATGCAACTCCCGTTTACCGGAGGAACACTTTGTGTGCTACCAAATGTCACAACGTAACTGGGTGATTATAAAGGTGCTCTACAGGTGTCTCTGAAGGTACTTGTTGGGTTGGCGTATTTTAAGATTAGGATTTGTCACTCCGATTGTCGGAGAGGTATCTCTGGGCCCTCTCGGTAATGCACATCACTCAAGCCTTGCAAGCATTGCAACTAATAAGTTAGTTGCGGGATGATGTATTATGGAACGAGTAAAGAGACTTGCCGGTAACGAGATTGAACTAGGTATTAAGATACCGACGATCGAATCTTGGGCAAGTAACATACCGATGACAAAGGGAACAACGTATGTTGTTATACGGTCTGACCGATAAAGATCTTCGTAGAATATGTAGAAGCCAATATGAGCATCCAGGTTCCGTTATTGGTTATTGACCGGAGACGTGTCTCGGTCATGTCTACATAGTTCTCGAACCCGTAGGGTCCGCACGCTTAAAGTTCGGTGATGATCGTAATTAGGGTTTTTGTGTTTTGATGTATCGAAGGTTGTTCGGAGTCCCGGATGTGATCACGGACATGACGAGGAGTCTCGAAATGGTCGAGGCATAAAGATTGATATATTGGAAGCCTATATTTGGATATCGGAAATGTTCCGGGTGAAATCGGGATTTTACCGGAGTACCGGGGGGTTACCGGAACCCCCCGGGGGTTTATTGGGCCTACATGGGCCATAAGGGTGAAGAGGAGGGCCGGCCAGGGCAGGCCGCCCCCCTAGTCCGAATAGGACAAGGAAGGGGGGGCGGCGCCCCCCTTTCCTCTTTCTCCCTTCCCCCTTCCTTTTCCAACAAGGCAAGAGTAGGACTCCTCCAGGCGCACCCCTAGGGCCAGCCGCACCTCCCCCTCTCCCTCCTTTATATACGGGGGCAAGGGGGCACCCCATGACACACAAGTTGATCTTCGTGATTGTTCCTTAGCCATGTGCGGTGCCCCCTTCCACCATATTCCACCTCGGTCATATCGTAGCGGTGCTTAGGCGAAGCCCTGCGTCGGTAGAACATCATCACCGTCATCACACCATCGTGCTGACGAAACTCTCCCTCAATGTTTTGCTGGATCGAAGCTCGAGGGACGTCACCGAGTTGAACGTGTGCAGAACTCGGAGGTGCCGTATGTTCGGTACTTGGATCGGTCGGATCGGGAAGATGTACGACTACTTCCTCTACGTTGTGTCAACGCTTCCGTTGCCGGTCTACGAGGGTACGTAGACAACACTCTCCCCTCTTGTTGCTATGCATCACCATGATCTTGCGTGTGCGTAGGAAAATTTTGAAATTACTACGTTCCCCAACATAGGGTTGGAAACCCTAGGGGTGGGGGCGCCCCACCTGACTTGGGGGGCAAGTCCCCCCTTGGCCGCCGCCCCCTTGGAGATGGGATCTCCTAGGGACGGCGCCCCCCTAGGGGCCCTATATATAGTGGGGGGAGGGAGGGCAGCCGCACCCAAGTCCCTGGCGCCTCCCTCTCCCCTCGTAACACCACTCCCTCTCGTTGGAGCTTGGCGAAGCCCTGCCGAGATCACCGCTGCTTCCACCACCACGCCGTCGTGCTGCTGGATCTCCATCAACCTCTCCTTCCCCTTGCTGGATAAAGAAGGAGGAGACGTCTTCCCCAACCGTACGTGTGTTGAACGCGGAGGTGCCGTCCGTTCGGCACTAGGATCTTCGGTGATTTGGATCACGACGAGTACGACTCCCTCAACCCTGTTCTCTTGAACACTTCTGCTCGCGATCTACAAGGGTATGTAGATGCACTCCTCTCCCTCGTTGCTAGATGACTCCATAGACTGATCTTGGTGATGCGTAGAAAATTTTAAAATTCTGCTATGTTCCCCAACAATTTCCTTTGCTTTTACTTTGCTTTTATTTTACTTTGCATCTTTATCATAAAAATACCAAAAATATTGTCTTATCATATCTATCAGATCTCACTCTCATAAGTGGCCGTGTAGGGATTGACAACCCCTTATCGCGTTGGTTGCGAGGATTTATTTGTTTTGTGCGGGTATGAGGGACTGGCGCGTAGCCTCCTACTGGATTGATACCTTGGTTCTCAAAAACTGAGGGGAATACTTACGCTACTTTGTTGCATCATCCCTTCCTCTTCGGGGAAAACCAACAAAGTGCTCAAGAGGTAGCAAGAAGGATTTCTAGCGCCGTTGTTGGGGAGGTCTACGCAAAAGTCAATATACCAAGTACCCATCACATACCCTTATCTCCCGCATTACATTTTTTGCCATTTGCCTCTCGTTTTCCTCTCCCCCACTTCACCCTTGCCGTTTTATTCGCCCTCTCTCTCTATCCTCCCTCTCTTACTCTATTTGCCTCTTTTTTCCCGCTTACTTTTTGGGACAATGAAAGTATACCGCTCAAAATATTATTCGTCTCTATTTCAAAATCGAGCTCTGGCACCTCTACAAATCCCTGCTTCCTGATACGTCTCCAACGTATCTATAATTTTTTATTGTCCCATGCTATTATATTATCTGTTTTGGGTGTTTATGGGCTGTATTATGCACTTTTATATTATTTTTGGGACTAACCTATTAACCCAAAGCCCAGTGCCAGTTTCTGTTTTTCCTTGTTTTAGAGTATCGCAGAAAAGGAAAATCAAACGGAGTCCAATTGACCTGAAACTTCACGGAACTCATTTTTGGACCAGAAGAAGCCCACGGAGTATCAGAGTTGGGCCAGGAGAGTCCCGGGCAGCCCACGAGGGTAGGGGCACGCCCCCCTGCCTCGTGGACAGCCCGGAGGTCCACCGACGTACTTCTTCCTCCCATATATACCCATATCCCTAAAAACTTCGGGGATCAGAATAGATCGGGAGTTCCGCCGCCAGAAGCCTCCATAGCCACCGAAAACTAATCTAGACCCGTTCCGGCACCCTGTCGGAGGGGGCAATCCCTCTCCGGTGGCCATCTTCATCATCCCGGCGCTTTCCATGACGAGGAGGGAGTAGTTCTCCCTTGGGGCTGAGGGTATGTACCAGTAGCTATGTGTTTGATCTCTCTCTCTCGTGTTCTTGAGGTGGCACGATCTTGATGTATCGCGAGCTTTGCTATTATAGTTGGATTTTATGATGTTTCTCCCCCTCTACTCTCTTGTAATGGATTGAATTTTCCCTTTGAAGTTATCTTATCGGATTGAGTCTTTAAGGATTTGAGAACACTTGATGTATGTCTTGCGTGGGATACCCGTGGTGACAATGGGGTATTCTATTGATCCACTTGATGTATGTTTTGGTGATCAACTTGCGGGTTCCGCCAATGAACCTATGCATAGGGGTTGGCACATGTTTTCGTCTTGACTCTCCGGTAGAAACTTTGGGGCACTCTTTGAGGTTCTATGTGTTGTTTGAATAGACGAATCTGAGATTGTGTGATGCATATCGTATAATCATACCCACGGATACTTGAGGTGACATTGGAGTATCTAGGTGACTGATGTCTACTACACAACCTTCTTCTTGTAGACTTTGTTGGGCCTCCAAGTGCAGAGGTTTGTAGGACAGCAGCAAATTTCCCTCAAGTGGATGACCTAACGTTTATCAATTCGTAGGAGGCGTAGGATGAAGATGGTCTCTCTCAAGCAACCCTGCAACCAAATAACAAAGAGTTTCTTGTGTCCCCAACACACCCAATACAATGGTAAATTGTATAGGTGCACTAGTTCGGCGAAGAGATGGTGATACAAGTGCAATATGGATAGTAGATAAAGGTATTTGTAATCTGAAATTATAAAAACAGCAAGGTAACTAATGGTAAAAGTGAGCGTAAACGGTATTGCAATGCGTGGAAATAAGGCCTAGGGTTCATACTTTCACTAGTATAAGTCCTCTCAACAATAATAACATAATTGGATCATATAACTATCCCTCAACATGCAACAAAGAGTCACTCCAAAGTCACTAATAGCGGAGAACGAACGAAGAGATTATGGTAGGGTACGAAACCATGTGAAAGTTATTCTTTCCAATCAATCCGTTGGGCTATTCCTATAAGTGTCACAAACAGACCTAGAGTTCGTACTAGAATAACACCTTAAGACACAAATCAACCAAAACCCTAATGTCACCTAGATACTCCAATGTCACCTCAAGTATCTGTGGCTATGATTATACGATATGCATCACACACTCTCAGATTCATCTATTCAACCAACACATAGGACCTCAAAGAGTGCCCCAAAGTTCTACCGGAGAATCACGACAAAAACGTGTGCCAACCCCTATGCATAGGTTCATGGGCGGAACCCGCAAGTTGATCACCAAAACATACATCAAGTGAATCACGTGGTATCCCATTGTCACCACAGATACGCACGGCAAGACATACATCAAGTGTTCTCAAATCTTTAAAGACTCAATCCGATAAGATAACTTCAAAGGGGAAACTCAATCCATTACAAGAGAGTAGAGGGGGGAAGAAACATCATAGGATCCAAATATAATAGCAAAGCTCGCGATACATCAAGATCATATCACCTCAAGAACACGAGAGAGAGAGAGAGAGAGAGAGAGAGAGAGAGAGAGATCAAACACATAGCTACTGGTACATACCCTCAGCCCCGAGGGAGAACTACTCCCTCCTCGTCATGGAGAGCACCGGGATGATGAAGATGGCCACCAGAGAGGGATTCCCCCTCCGGCAGGGTGCCGGAACGGGTCTAGATTGGCTTTCGGTGGCTACGGAGGCTTCTGGCGGCGGAACTCCCGGTCTATTGTGCTCTTCGATGCTTTTAGGGTATATGGAGATATATAGGCGGATGAAGTACGTCAGGGGGCCACGAGGGGCCCACGAGGGTGGAGGGCGTGCCCGGGGGGTGGGCGCGCTCCCTGCCTCGTGACCTCCTCGCGGATCCCCCGACGTGCACTCCAAGTCTTCTGGGCTTCTTTCCTTCCAAAAATGAGTTCCGTGAAGTTTCAGGTCAATTGGACTCCGTTTGATTTTCCTTTTCTTCGAAACCCTAAAACAGGGTAAAAACAAAAACTGGCACTGGGCTCTGGGTTAATAGGTTAGTCCCAAAAATGATATAAAAGTGTATAATGAAGCCCATAAACATTCAAAACAGTAGATAATATAGCATGGAGCAATCAAAAATTATAGATACGTTGGAGATGTATCAGTGACATTAGGGTTTTGGTTGATTTGTGTCTTAAGGTGTTATTCTAGTACGAACTCTAGGGCTGTTTGTGACACTTATAGGAATAGCCCAACGGATTGATTGGAAAGAATAACTTTGAGGTGGTTTCGTACCCTACCATAATCTCTTTGTTTGTTCTCCGCTATTAGTGACTTTGGAGTGACTCTTTGTTGCATGTTGAGGGATGGTTATATGATCCAATTATGTTATTATTGTTGAGAGGACTTGCACTAGTGAAAGTATGAACCCTAGGCCTTGTTCAACGCATTGCAATACCGTTTGTGCGCACTTTTATCATTAGTTACCTTGCTGTTTTTATATTTTCAGATTACAAAAACATATATCTACCATCCATATTGCACTTGTATCACCATCTCTTCGTCGAACTAGTGATGTGCACCTATACAATTTACCATTGTATTGGGTGTGTTGGGGACACAAGAGACTCTCCGTTATTTGGTTGCAAGGTTGTTTGAGAGAGACCATCTTCATCCTACGCCTCCTACGGATTGATAAACCTTAGGTCATCCACTTGAGGGAAATTTGCTACTGTCCTACAGACCTCTGCACTTGGAGGCCCAACAATGTCTACAAGAAGAAGGTTGTGTAGTAGACATCAAGCTCTTTTTTGGCACCGTTGCCGGGGAGTTGAGTGCTTGAAGGTATATCTTTAGATCTTGCAATCGAATCTTTTTGTTTCTTGTTTTATCACTAGTTTAGTTTATAAAAGAAAATCAAAAAAATATGGAATTGAGTTTGCCTCATACGCTTCATCTTTTTAATATCTTTCGTGACAATGATGGAAAGGAAAATTGTGCTCAAGTGCTAGAAGAAGAAGTCTATAAAATGTTTGGCAGTAAATCTTTGAATGATGAGCATGATTGCAATGTTGTTAGTATGAATTCTTTGAATATCCATGATGCTAATGATATGCAAAGACACAAGCTTGGGGATGCTATGTTTGATGAAGATGATATTTTTTGTTCCCCAAGTCTTGATGAGCAAATTTATTTTGATGATAGCATGCCTCCTATTTATGATGATTATATTGATGAAAGTGGATTTGGAGAGGTCATGACTTTATTTAGTAATGATTCCACTATTTCGAAAGAGGTTCCAATTGATTATGAGAACAAAGCTGCTATCTATGATGATTATTGTGATGACATGTATGGTATAAAGAATAATGATAAACATGAAACTCGTCATCATGATTTTAGTTTTCAATTGGATTATGCCTCACATGATAGTTATTTTGTTGAGTTTGCTCCCACTATTATGAATGAGAAGAATTTTCCTTATGTGGAGAGTAATAAAATTTATATGCTTGTAGATCATGAAAAGAATGCTTTAGGTGCTGGTTATATTGTTGAATTCATTCATGATGCTACTGAAAATTATTATGAGGGAGGAATATATGCTTGTAGGAATTGCAATAATATCAAGTTTCCTCTCTATGTGCTTAAAGTTTTGAAGTTATACTTGTTTTACCTCCCTATGCAAGTTGATTCTTGTTCCCACAAGTTGTTTGCTCACAAAATCCCTATGCATAGGAAGAGGGTTAGACTTAAATGTGCTAGTCATATTCTTCATCATTCTCTCTTTATGTTTCAATTCTTATCCTTTATGTGAGCATCATTGAAATCAACATGCCTAGCTAGGGGCGTTAAACGATAGCGCTTGTTGGGAGGCAACCCAACTTTATTTTTGTTCCTTGCCTTTTGTTCCTGTTTAGTAATAAATAATTAATCTAGCCTCTGTTTAGATGTGGTTTTATGTTTTAATTAGTGTTTGTGCCAAGTAGAACCTTTGGGAAGACTTGGGTGAAGTCTTTGCTATCATGCTGTAAAAAACAGAAACTTTAGCGCTCATGAGATTTGCTGCCATTTTTTATTCGAGAGTGCTATTTAGTTAATTATTTTTGCAGATGATTAATAGATAAATTCCTCACGTCCAGCAATTTATTTTAGAATTTTTGAGGTTCCAGAAGTTTGTGTTAGTTACAGATTACTACAGACTGTTCTGTTTTTGACAGATTCTGTTTTTCGTGTGTTGTTTGCTTATTTTGATGAATCTATGGCTTGTAAAATAGTTTATAAACCATAGAGAAGTTGGAATATAGTAGGTTTAACACCAATATAAATAAAGAATGAGTTCATTACAGTACCTTGAAGTGGTGTTTTGTTTTCTTTCGCTAACGGAGCTTACGAGTTTTCTGTTAAGTTTTGTGTTGTGAAGTTTTCAAGTTTTGGGTAAAGATTCGATGGACTATGGAATAAGGAGTGACAAGAGCCTAAGCTTGGGGATGCCCAAGGCACCCCAAGGCAATATTCAAGGACAACATAGAGCCTAAGCTTGGGGATGCCCCGGAAGGCATCCCCTCTTTCGTCTTCGTTCATCAGTAACTTTACTTGGAGCTATATTTTTATTCGGCACATGATATGTGTTTTGCTTGTAGCGTCATTTTATTTTATTTTGTTTTTCTTGCTGTTTGAATAAAATACTGAGATCTGAAATTATTAAATGTTAGAGAGTCTTCACATAGTTGCATCATTATTCGACTACTCATTGAACTTCACTAATATCTTTTGGAGTAGTTTGTCATTTGCTCTAGTACTTCACTTATATCGTTTTAGAGCACGGTGGTGGTTTTATTTTATAGAAATAGATGAACTCTCATGCATCACTTATATTATTTTGAGAGTCCTAAACAGCATGGTAATTTTCTTTGGTTATGAATTTAGTCCTAATATGATGGGCATCCAAGAGGGATATAATAAAAACTTTCATATAAAGTGCATTGAATACTATGAGAATTTTGATACTTGATGATTGTTTTGAGATATGAGGATGGTAATACTAGAGTCATGCTAGTGAGTAGTTGTGAATTTGAGAGATACTTGTGTTAAAGTTTATGATTCCCGTAGCATGCACGTATGGTGAACCGTTATGTGATGAAGTCGGAGCATGATTTGTTTATTGATTGTCCTCCTTATGAGTGGCGGTTGGGGACGAGCGATGGTCTTTTCCTACCAATCTATCCCCCTAGGAGCATGTGCATAGTACTTTGTTTCGATAACAAATAGATTTTTGCAATAAGTATGTGAGTTCTTTATGACTAATGTTGAGTCCATGGATTATACGCACTCTCACCCTTCCACCATTGCTAGCCTCTCTAGTACCACGCAACTTTCGCCGGTACCATATATCTTCCTCAAAACAGCCACCATGCCTACCTATTATGGCATTTCCATAGCCATTCCAAGATATATTGCCATGCAACTTTCCACCGTTCCGTTATTATGACACGCTCCATCATTGTCATAATGCTTTGCATGATCATGTAGTTGACATCATATTTGTGGCAAAGCCACCGTTCATAATTCTTTCATACATGTCACTCATGAGTCATTGCACATCCCGGTACACCGCCGGAGGCATTCATATAGAGTCATATCTTGTCCTAAGTATCGAGTTGTAATTCTTGAGTTCTAAGAAAATAAAAGTGTGATGATCATCATTATTAGAGCATTGTCCCTGTGAGGAAAGGATGATGGAGACTATGATTCCCTCACAAGTCGGGATGAGACTCTGGATGAAAAAAAGAGAGGCCAAAGAAGCCCAAATAAAAAAAGAGGCCATAAAAAGAGAAGGCCCAAATAAAAAAATAAAAAAATAAAAAAATGAGAGAAAAAGAGAGAAGAGGCGATGCTACGATCCTTTTACCACACTTGTGCTTCAAAGTAGCACCATGATCTTCATGATAGAGAGTCTCCTATGTTGTCACTTTCATATACTAGTGGGAATCTTTCATTATAGAACTTGGCTTGTATATTCCAATGATGGGCTTCCTCAAAATTCCCTAGGTCTTCGTGAGCAAGCAAGTTGGATGCACACCCACTTAGTTTCTTTTTGAGCTTTCATACACTTATAGCTCTAGTGCATCCGTTGCATGGCAATCCCTACTCACTCACATTGATATCTATTGATGGGCATCTCCATAGCCCGTTGATACGCCTAGCTGATGTGAGACTATCTTCTCCCTTTTTGTCCTCTCCACAACCACCCTTCTATTCCACATATAGTGCTATATCCATGGCTCACGCTCATGTATTGCATGAAGATTGAAAAGGTTTGAGAACATCAAAACTATGAAACAATTGCTTGGCTTGTCATGAGGGTTGTGCATGATTTAAATACTTTGTGTGGTGAAGATGGAGCATAGCCAGACTATATGATTCTATAGGGATAGCTTTCTTTGGCCATGTTATTTTGAGAAGACATGATTGCTTAGTTAGTATGCTTGAAGTATTATTATTTTTATGTCAATATAAAACTTTTGTCTTGAATCTTATGGATCTGAACATTCATGCCAAAATGAAGAGAATTACTTAGAGAAATATGTTAGGTAGCATTCCACATCAAAAATTCTGTTTTATCATTTACCTACTCGAGGATGAGCAGCAATTATGATGTTTCTCCCCCTCTACTCTCTTGAAATGGATTGAGTTTTCCCTTTGAAGTTATCTTATCAGATTGAGTCTTTAAGGATTTGAGAACACTTGATGTATGCCTTGCCTGGGATACCCGTGGTGACAATGGGGTATTCTATTGATCCACTTGATGTATGTTTTGGTGATCAACTTGCGGGTTCCGCCCATGAACCTATGCATAGGGGTTGGCACACGTTTTCGTCTTGACTCTTCGGTAGAAACTTTGGGGCACTCTTTGAGGTTCTATGTGTTGGTTGAATAGATGAATCTAAGATTGTGTGATGAATATCGTATAATCATACCCACGGATACTTGAGGTGACATTGGAGTATCTAGGTGACATTAGGGTTTTGGTTGATTTGTGTCTTAAGGTGTTATTCTAGTACGAACTCTAGGGCTGTTTGTGACACTTA
Source organism: Triticum aestivum (assembly GCF_018294505.1). Lineage (NCBI taxonomy): Eukaryota > Viridiplantae > Streptophyta > Magnoliopsida > Poales > Poaceae > Triticum > Triticum aestivum. The sequence goes on from NC_057797.1 coordinate 41,363,160, forward strand.
TAGGAATAGCCCAACGGATTGATTGGAAAGAATAATTTTGAGGTGGTTTCGTACCCTACCATAATCTCTTCGTTTGTTCTCCGCTATTAGTGACTTTGGAGTGACTCTTTGTTGCATGTTGAGGGATAGTTATATGATCCAATTATGTTATTATTGTTGAGAGGACTTGCACTAGTGAAAGTATGAACCCTAGGCCTTGTTTCAACGCATTGCAATACCGTTTGTGCTCACTTTTATCATTAGTTACCTTGTTGTTTTTATATTTTCAGATTACAAAAACATATATCTACCATCCATATTGCACTTGTATCACCATCTCTTCGCCGAACTAGTGCACCTATACAATTTATCATTGTATTGGGTGTGTTGGGGACACAAGAGACTCTCTGTTATTTGGTTGCAGGGTTGTTTGAGAGAGACCATCTTCATCCTACGCCTCCTACGGATTGATAAACCTTAGGTCATCCACTTGAGGGAAATTTGCTACTGTCCTACAAACCTCTGCACTTGGAGGCCCAACAACGTCTACAAGAAGAAGGTTGTGTAGTAGACATCAAGCTCTTTTCTGGCGCCGTTGCCGGGGAGGTGAGTGCTTGAAGGTATATCTTTAGATCTTGCAATCAAATCTTTTTTTTTCTTGTTTTATCACTAGTTTAGTTTATAAAATAAAATCAAAAAATGGAAATGAGTTTGCCTCATACGCTTCATCTTTTTAATATCTTTCGTGAGAATGATGGAAAGGAAAATTGTGCTCAAGTGCTAGTAGAAGAAGTCTATAAAATGTTTGGCACTAAATCTTTGAATGATGAGCATGATTGCAATGTTGTTAGTATGAATTCTTTGAATATCCATGATGCTAATGATATGCTCACTACAATAGCTTAGTTGGCTATGTTTAGTATAATATATTTAAGGTTTAGTTATTTATTAGTAGTTCCGATGATTATGTTTCTGATGCTTATGTTCACTGTAATATATATATAAGTGTGTGTGTGTGTGTATGGGCAGCAGCTTAGTTGGCGGTGGAGAAGCTCATAGTTTAGTTATTTATTAGTACCGAAGCTCACTGCAACATGTTCTGTAGGCATGTGCTGTTAGTTGATTGAGGCAATGTAGATGCTAATTTTTAATTGAGGCAGTATAGGTTGCAGTTGAAGTAGCATTGTTTAGTTGGCCACATGTATAGGTTGTAGTTCTTATGTTGTTAGTTGATTTTTTAAAAGTGCCCTTTCATAATGGTAATTCTTCAGAGAGTAACAATATAAGTGTTCGCTATATTGCAGGAAGCTGTCAATTTTGGTTTCCTTGCTTGGGTTGACCCAGAGTGGCCCCCCACAATGCAAAATGCATTGTTGAAGCTTTGGGAAATGTTTAAAGACAGCAAGACTGCTAGGAGGAAGGATAACCCATAAAGTTCACTTACTATCCACCACCTTAAAGAAGAGAAAAGGAATCTGGATGCCAACTATGACAAACTAGTTGAAGATGTCCATCGGCTTCTCAGTGCCCAGGAGGACAGGGTGTTGGATTTAAGCTATGTGCAGGCTAAGGAGAAGAGAGCTGACATTGCCACTGCATCAGTTGTGGCTGCCATGAAGAATGAGATGGAGAAGAAAGAGGCAGAGAACTTCAAGATGCAAGAGAAGTACAAAGTGTTGATGAACCTGGTAGAGGCTCAAGACAGTGTCATTAGGAACCTGAAGACGAATCATTTGAAAGAGAAGGAAAAGCTAGCTGAAGGCAACAACAATTTAAAGATTCAGGTTGATGAGCTCACCCAGTCTGTCAAAGAACTAACAGAAGAGAATGTGAAGTTCAAGAAGGGGGCTCGAGAAGAGCAAAGAGAAGCTGAAGTTGATCCATGACATCTTGAAGGAATGAGGTAGATGAAGATGATATGGGTAGATGAAGCAGAGCATACCTATCATGATATAAGTTGCTTTGATAAAAGGCTTTGCTAATCTTTTGTGAAGGGTGGTTTAGTTAAGTGTAATGTATGGATCTAGTAGTTGTGAACAATGTTGAACTCCACTATGCTATGGTCTTTAGCTAATGTTGTAAGAATCTAGTAATTATGGTCGTGAGAATCTATGATTATGTTGAACTCCAGTATGCTATGTTATTTAGCTAATGCTCAAGTTATATTTGGTTTGTTCAAAAGTGCCAAATGAGCATTGAGTTGTTTCACAAATGCCAAATGAACAACACAAAAAGCATTGAGTTGTTCACAAGTGCCAAATGACCAAATATTGCAGATATTGCAGGCATAATATGTTGATAGGAGCATGATATGTCCACAAATGACCAGAGAATACATGGTTTGTAGCACAAATAACTTAGTTCACATCAGACTCAACTTAGTACTCCATTAGAACATACATCAGTTTTGTAGCACAACTAACTTAGTTCACATCTTCTGGTACTCCATCAGACCAAAATAGCAACATTCTCTCACTCAAGTGTTGCCACTGGCAGTAAAGAATGACATTGAGCGAGTATAATTCCCTGGGACACTTGAAGGAGCACCAGAAGTAGAAGGACCAGAAGATGAAGCTCCTGCAGCAAATCTTGGGGCAGTGAAAGGCCTTGCAAATCTTGCACTTGCACTAGCTGACACTCTAGCAGATCTTGAAGTAGATCTTGCAGTAGCAGATCTAGCAGTAGCAGATCTTGCACTAGCAGATCTTGCAGTAGCAGATCTTGCACTAGCAGATTATGTTGGTGGCTGTTGTGATCCTGATGGAGTATCTTCATTCCTTGATCTTGCAGGTGCCTAAACATACAAGGAACCATGCTAGTAGTCACAAAGGTTTAGCACAAAAAACATAGAAGGAAAGAAGACCAATTAGCAAGTAAAATTCAAAAGGGTTTACCACATGCTTGTTTTTCCTCATAGCCAACTCTGGTCGCAACTGTTGCTTGCAGTTTGTGTACCTATGGCCTTGGAGCCCACAGTTGTTGCATGTTATAGTGGCCATTCTTGAACTGTCCTTTGGTTTTGGAACCTCAAATCTGCCCTTTATTCTCTTCTCTTTCCTTCTCCCCTTCTTCACATGAAATTTGGGTGGCTCTATGTCTGGTCCACTTGTCCTTGTCCAATCATGTTCACCAGGAACTGGATATATCATTGGTTCATATGCAGCAAGGTAAAAAGGTTTTTGAAGAAATTGCGGACATGGTCCTCTGGAAATCTTTTTGCCTTATTAATTGCTGATATTGCATGGTTGCATGGTATGCCAATCAGGTCCCACTTTCTGCAGCCACATGTATAAACTTCCAAGTTTACAGCATGTGTTTGCTGCCCACTGGTCACTTGCCAAAGATTTACACCAGCTTGTATAGGTTTGCAGAATCTGGCCCTTTCCTTTTCCTCCTCAAGCTTCTCAGCATAATGTGGTGTGATCTCCCACAGAGATGTGTTTTCTCTCTCTCTCTCTCTGTTTCTATGCCACCTCACCATCTGCTTGTCCTTAATACCATCAATCATGGTCCTAATAGGTTTTTTCCTAAAATCTAGGATGTACTTGTTGAACACCTCAGACAGGTTGTTAACAACCAAGTCTGTCTTGCAGTTAGTGTCAAAAGCATGCCTAGCCCATGTGTGCTTAGGTATTCCACTTAGTCACTTCCAAGCTTCCTCACTCTCATTTTTCAAGTCATTCATGGCAATGTTAAAGTTGTGCTGGTTATAAGCATAGCTGGCATTATACATGCATTTCTTAAGATCTTCCCCCCTAAACCCAGCATTCTGGAAATTTGCATAAAGGTGTCTAAGGCAAAATCTTTGATGACAGTTTGGAAAAACTTGGTTTACTACATTTAGTAGCCCCTGTTCACATAGCATGCTAGACTTAGTTGTTGTACTACTACATCTAGAACATAACATGCTAATGCAGAAGAACATAAAAGCAAGAACATAAAGAAAGATGCATGCATATCTTCTGTCTATCAGACATGATAGTATAAGGCCCAAATTTGCCAACTTCTCCTCCTAGACATATCTTCAGTTCGTCTAGAAACCAACACCAGTTAGATGTGTCCTCTTGTCCAACAACAGCAAATGCAAGTGGGAAAATATTATTATTCCCATCTCTTTCAGTGGCAGCTAGGATTTGAGCACCAGTGGTGAGCTTAATAAAGCATCCATCAACAACTGTTGTTGCAACCAAAGAACAATTTAAACTTCTACAAAGCATTACTAAACTATATATTACAAAGCATTACTAAACTATATATTTAAGTATAAAGAACTATAAAGCACCACTACATCAATTGAGAAAGAACTATAAAGCATTACTAACCAATGAATGGTCTGCATGCATTGAGAAATCACTCCCTTGCTCCATTTATGCAGAAGAACATAGTATGAAACCTTGGTCCTGAATATGGTATTTTTGTAGTTGGTTTTGGAGTAACTGTTGCAACTAAAACTCTACTACCATGGTTTGTATCCATGATGGTCTGAGCATAATCCCTAAGCCTGGGATACTGTTTCTTGTGCTCTAGTTTTTGGCCCTATAGGCCATGTGCCTTGGCACATCAACACCATACTTCTCATTGTAGTTGTCAATCAGAGTGTGTATGCTGGTGGTTGGATCAGACCTGAACAATGACTCATAGGTCTTTGCAAGCCACTTGGCACTAATCCTAGATGTCTCAATGCTGCTAGGGCAAGTGTGCTCCAGCCTTATTTTCTTAATAGCTAAAGTCTTCTCCCCTTTGATAACTGCAGCAACTATGCAAAACTGGTAGTGCTCTTGCTTACAATAGGCAATGATCCTTTGGTCTGAATTTCTGTGATACCTGAAGTCTCTGGCCTGTGCGATGTGCAAGCTCAACAAAGCATCTTTGAATTGCTGCTGATTCTTAAAGCACATGTACAGATATAATTGCTGATGTGGTTGCTCAAGTTTGTCATTGTACCAGATCCTTGGTTTCCTTTTCTTAGCCCTACTCTTTCTCCCTTTAGGTAGAACAAATGACAGTGGCTCATGTCCATCATCTTCATCTATTGCTAGGGTGGGCCACCCATATCTCTGCCAGCTTCACCCTGGCCTCCATGGACAGCGCGGCCTCCTCCTCCAAATCCTCGTCCTCTGCATTGGAGTAGTACGAACTGGAGCATCGACGTCATCCAGACCTAAGTGGTCATCGGGGCCGAGGCCAGGAAGGTGTCCATACCCACCCGCGCCGTCGTCGCCGCCGGGAGTCGCCGCCGCCATCGCCTGAGAGGAAACTAGGGTTCGTCGCGTACAGGTTCGACCCGGCCCAGCTAATTGGTGCGACCGAGCCGGCTGGGACGAATGACCGCGCGTGTGCGAGCGGGTAAGCCATCGTGGCACCTGACGCATGGGCCCGGTAGGTCAAATACGTGGTCAATACGCGCTTATACGGCAATTAGGCCGTTTTGCAACACTTAGGCTTAGAGTTGGCACTGCATGATAAAAAAAGGTGACTAGTGGTACTGATTCGTCACAACGTGTCAAAGTGTGATAGTTCCTTGCAATTAACTCGATGAACTGACATGGAGTCCTCGGCCCGGGTGCACACGCATGTTTTTTACGAACGGGCTCAAAAGCGGACGTGTATCCTCTAATAGCTATAAATCTGACGTCGAATTTTACAGTGACTACGACAATGCCGGTGCGTTGTCACGAGGCAATAAAGACAAAGACACTGATCAATATTGTGTGCCATCTCCTTCTTAGTATATCATCATCGCTCTTTTTTTTGTTTTTGTCCTAAAGCTGTAGAGAAAAACAAAACCTACATGTGTTGATAACCCCTCAAACGTAATCCTTGCAATTTGCCTATGTTAGAACACACCAATTATCGGATTAGAAGAACCGTGCAACTAATGAGCCATGGCAAATTGATTTGGACAACAAGGGTCAGGCGAACATGGACCAAGTTGTAGTGTTCTACCTTTCCTGTGGTCCTCCTTGGTTGGTAGCAGCGATGGTTCTCCCCAAGTCCTTAGTCACTTTCAAGCTGCTGCAAAATGAATTTTGTATACAGGTGCATTTTTTTCTCTTTTCTGAATTTACAGTCTAAGTAAACATTTGCAGGCTGTTTCTATTTGCAACAACGGTTCCTATTGCCTAATGAAAGCTACAAGAAGGGCGTTGTCCACTCAGAACAATCATATTGAAGGTCAAATTAAGCCTGCAACTAATAATATGAAATTACTATTTTTGACATCGAAAGGGTTGGATCTGATAGGAGCATACCCATTTTTTTACCGGAAGAACATATCGGGTATGGCCACCAAAAAGAATATCAAAATAGCTAGCATTTAGTTTAGAAATGACAACTGTTGTGACTTCTAAACTGCTACAACTTCCTTCTATTTGGTGTCTTGGGTATGAGTAAGAAAAATGTTCGGTCTGAAAAGACATAAGGTAAATGAGAGCAAAAAATTATACATATAATGAAATAAGACTGGAGAAGAAATATGTCCTTTAATCGTATGCACAGAGGCATACAGCCATTTCACTAAACGTGTACTGATCTGTTCTTCCAAATTGTCTACAATGAATTCAGTACTCATCTGAATGACTTTCTTTCTTTGTCTCTACGGAGAGAATTCATAACTTATAAATTGGACGTTCGACACCAGCAATGAAAGAGTGGCTCACCATTCTTCAGTGATTCCTCCCTCATATGGATATCATGCAGCGATGTAGCAGACATAGTAAGACCCACCTAATCAACTATCAGATCTGGACGCTGCTTCAGATATGATTCCCTTGACGAGAGCCCCATGGGCGTGCCATTTGAGTGCTGTGTCAACTATCAAAAGTTCAAAACTATCAGATTCGTACAAACAAAAAAGGATTTCCTACAAAAAAACAGGATAGATAGAACATGAAGCAACTTACACGCATGATCTCGAGAGGATGTTGGCAGATAGCATCTTCCCTGCTGCAGCCGCCGCAGCCGACCGACTCAGTCGCCGAAAGCCGTAACGATGCCTCCCACCTTGGCCTCCTCCATTCTGCTAAGGTGGGGCTAACAAGATGTAGGTTTTTTTGGGGGGAAACTCGGATTGGGGAACCGCAACGATCAGGAGCAGCGTCTCATTGGGGATGAGGGGAAGACAGTGGTGGCGCTGCGAGGACGAATTGATGTAAGATGCTAGGGGAGGACGAACTGAGTGGGAAGGAGATGATCGGGGCGTGCCCAGCGGCCGGATAGATAGCGTATGGGCCTGACGAGACGACCCGGCGGCGACGGCCATGGGAGGCCAGGAGGTCTCGCCCACACTATTCCTCGAAGCCATGGGCCAAGTTCCTCCGGACGGCAATGTCCATTCCCAAGGACGCCCGCGTCTGTGACCTCAGAACGTTGCCAATCTCCCCTGCTGCTTGTGAGATAGAAAGGAGAGGTGGTGGGTTGCGCTCATCGCGGTGTCAGGCGACTCTGGCGGCAGCCAAATCGGCAGGAGATAGAATCAACCCGTGGATTCAGGAGATGAGTGAGGGGGGAATTGATCAAAGGTTCTAAGAGGAAACAAACTAACGTGGGACAGGAGGCGTCCAGGGGTGCGGGAGCCGGGAGGGCGAACGAAACGCAACGAGGGTCGGACGAAAGAACGACGTAATAGGGGAAACGGAACTTTACGTTTCTTTTAGATATATATATGCACTGAGGCATACAGCCATTTCACTAAACGTGTACTGATCTGTTCTTCCAAATTGTCTACAATGAATTCAGTACTCATCTGAATGACTTTCTTTCTTTGTCTCTACGGAGAGAATTCATAACTTATAAATTGGACGTTCGACACCAGCAACAAAAGAGTGGCTCACCATTCTTCAGTGATTCCTCCCTCATCTGGATATCATGTAGCGATGTAGCAGACATAGTAAGACCCACCTAATCAACTATCAGATCTGGACGCTGCTTCAGATATGATTCCCTTGACGAGAGCCCCATGGGCTTGCCATTTGAGTGCTGTGTCAACTATCAAAAGTTCAAAACTATCAGATTCGAACAAACAAAAAAGGATTTCTTGCAAAAAAACAGGATAGATAGAACATGAAGCAACTTACACGCATGATCTCGAGAGGATGTTGGCAGATAGCATCTTCCCTGCTGCAGCCGCCGCAGCCGACCGACTCAGTCGCCGAAAGCCGTAACGATGCCTCCCACCTTGGCCTCCTCCATTCTGCTAAGGTGGGGCTAACAAGATGTAGGTTTTTTTGGGGGGAAACTCGGATTGGGGAACCGCAACGATCAGGAGCAGCATCTCATTGGGGATGAGGGGAAGACGGTGGTGGCGCTGCGAGGACGAATTGATGTAAGATGCTAGGGGAGGACGAACTGAGTGGGAAGGAGATGATCGGGGCATGGCCAGCGGCCGGATAGACAGCGTATGGGCCTGACGAGACGACCCGGCGGCGACGGCCATGGGAGGCCAGGAGGTCTCGCCCACACTATTCCTCGAAGCCATGGGCCAAGTTCCTCCGGACGGCAACGTCCATTCCCTAGGACGCCCGCGTCCGTGACCTCAGAACATTGCCAATCTCCCCTGCTGCTTGTGAGATGGAAAGGAGAGGTGGTGGGTTGCGCTCATCGCGGTGTCAGGCGACTCTGGCGGCAGCCAAATCGGCAGGAGATAGAATCAACCCGTGGATTCAGGAGATGAGTGAGGGGGAATTGATCAAAGGTTCTAAGAGGAAACAAACTAACGTGGGACAGGAGGCGTCCAGGGGTGCGGGAGCCGGGAGGGCGAACGAAACGCAACGAGGGTCGGACGAAAGAACGAGGTAATAGGGGAAACGGAACTTTACGTTTCTTTTAGATATATATATGCACAGAGGCATACAGCCATTTCACTAAACGTGTACTGATCTGTTCTTCCAAATTGTCTACAATGAATTCAGTACTCATCTGAATGACTTTCTTTCTTTGTCTCTACGGAGAGAATTCATAACTTATAAATTGGACGTTCGACACCAGCAACGAAAGAGTGGCTCACCATTCTTCAGTGATTCCTCCCTCACATGGATATCATTCAGCGATGTAGCAGACATAGTAAGACCCACCTAATCAACTATCAGATCTAGACGCTGCTTCAGATATGATTCCCTTGACGAGAGCCCCATGGGCTTGCCATTTGAGTGCTGTGTCAACTATCAAAAGTTCAAAACTATCAGATTCGTACAAACAAAAAAGGATTTCCTGCAAAAAAACTGGATAGATAGAACGTGAAGCAACTTACACGCATGATCTCGAGAGGATGTTGGCAGATAGCATCTTCCCTGCTGCAGCCGCCGCAGCCGACCGACTCAGTCGCCGAAAGCCGTAACGATGCCTCCCACCTTGGCCTCCTCCATTCTGCTAAGGTGGGGCTAAGAAGATGTAGGTTTTTTTGGGGGGAAACTCGGATTGGGGAACCGCAACGATCAGGAGCAGCATCTCATTGGGGATGAGGGGAAGACGATGGTGGTGCTGCGAGGACGAATTGATGTAAGATGCTAGGGGTGGACGAACTGAGTGGGAAGGAGATGATCGGGGCGTGGCCAGCGGCCGGATAGACAGCGTATGGGCCTGACGAGACGACCTGGTGGCAACGGCCATGGGAGGCCAGGAGGTCTCGCCCACACTATTCCTCGAAGCCATGGGCCAAGTTCCTCCGGAAGGCAACGTCCATTCCCTAGGACGCCCGCGTCCGTGACCTCAGAACATTGCCAATCTCCCCTGATGCTTGTGAGATGGAAAGGAGAGGTGGTGGGTTGCGCTCATCGCGGTGTCAGGCGACTCTGGCGGCAGCCAAATCGGCAGGAGATAGAATCAACCCGTGGATTCAGGAGATGAGTGAGGGGGGAATTGATCAAAGGTTCTAAGAGGAAACAAACTAACGTGGGACAGGAGGCGTCCAGGGGTGCGGGAGCCGGGAGGGCAAACGAAACGCAACGAGGGTCGGACGAAAGAACGACGTAATAGGGGAAACGGAACTTTACGTTTCTTTTAGATATATATATGCACTGAGGCATACAGCCATTTCACTAAACGTGTACTGATCTGTTCTTCCAAATTGTCTACAATGAATTCAGTACTCATCTGAATGACTTTCTTTCTTTGTCTCTACGGAGAGAATTCATAACTTATAAATTGGACGTTCGACACCAGCAACGAAAGAGTGGCTCACCATTCTTCAGTGATTCCTCCCTCATATGGATATCATGCAGCGATGTAGCAGACATAGTAAGACCCACCTAATCAACTATCAGATCTGGACGCTGCTTCAGATATGATTCCCTTGACGAGAGCCCCATGGGCTTGCCATTTGAGTGCTGTGTCAACTATCAAAAGTTCAAAACTATCAGATTCGAACAAACAAAAAAGGATTTCCTGCAAAAAAACAGGATAGATAGAACATGAAGCAACTTACACGCATGATCTCGAGAGGATGTTGGCAGATAGCATCTTCCCTGCTGCAGCCGCCGCAGCCGACCGACTCAGTCGCCGAAAGCCGTAACGATGCCTCCCACCTTGGCCTCCTCCATTCTGCTAAGGTGGGGCTAACAAGATGTAGGTTTTTTGGGGGGAAACTCGGATTGGGGAACCGCAACGATCAGGAGCAGCGTCTCATTGGGGATGAGGGGAAGACGATGGTGGCGCTGCGAGGACGAATTGATGTAAGATGCTAGGGGAGGACGAACTGAGTGGGAAGGAGATGATCGAGGCGTGGCCAGCGGCCGGATAGACAGCGTATGGGCCTGACGAGACGTCCCGGCGGCGACGGCCATGGGAGGCCAGGAGGTCTCGCCCACACTATTCCTCGAAGCCATGGGCCAAGTTCCTCCGGACGGCAACGTCCATTCCCTAGGACGCCCGCGTCCGTGACCTCAGAACATTGCCAATCTCCCCTGCTGCTTGTGTGATGGAAAGGAGAGGTGGTGGGTTGCGCTCATCGCGGTGTCAGGCGACTCTAGCGGCAGCCAAATCGGCAGGAGATAGAATCAACCCGTGGATTTAGGAGATGAGTGAGGGGGGAATTGATCAAAGGTTCTAAGAGGAAACAAACTAACGTGGGACAGGAGGCGTCCAGGGGTGCGGGAGCCGGGAGGGCGAACGAAACGCAACGAGGGTCGGACGAAAGAACGACGTAATAGGGGAAACGGAACTTTATGTTTCTTTTAGATATATATATATATATGCACAGAGGCATACAGCCATTTCACTAAACGTGTGCTGATCTGTTCTTCCAAATTGTCTACAATGAATTCAGTACTCATCTGAATGACTTTCTTTCTTTGTCTCCACGGAGAGAATTCATAACTTATAAATTGGACGTTCGACACCAGCAACGAAAGAGTGGCTCACCATTCTTCAGCGATTCCTCCCTCATATGGATTTCATGCAGCAATGTAGCAGACATAGTACGACCCACCTAATCATCTATCAGATCTGGACGCTGCTTCAGATATGATTCCCTTGACGAGAGCCCCATGGGCTTGCCATTTGAGTGCTGTGTCAACTATCAAAAGTTCAAAACTATCAGATTTGTACAAACAAAAAAGGATTTCCTGCAAAAAAACAGGATAGATAGAACATGAAGCAACTTACACGCATGATCTCGAGAGGATGTTGGCAGATAGCATCTTCCCTGCTGCAGCCGCCGCAGCCGACCGACTCAGTCGCCGAAAGCCGTAACGATGCCTCCCACCTTGGCCTCCTCCATTCTGCTAAGGTGGGGCTAACAAGATGTAGGTTTTTTTGGGGGGAAACTCGGATTGGGGAACCGCAACAATCAGGAGCAGCGTCTCATTGGGGATGAGGCGAAGACGGTGGTGGCGCTGCAAGGACAAATTGATGTAAGATGCTAGGGGAGGACGAACTGAGTGGGAAGGAGATGATCGGGGCGTGGCCAGCGGCCGGATAGACAGCGTATGGGCCTGACGAGACGACCCGGCGGCGACGGCCATGGGAGGCCAGGAGGTCTCGCCCACACTATTCCTCGAAGCCATGGGCCAAGTTCCTCCGGAAGGCAACGTCCATTCCCTAGGACGCCCGCGTCCGTGACCTCAGAACATTTGCAATCTCCTCTGCTGCTTGTGAGATGGAAAGGAGAGGTGGTGGGTTGCGCTCATCGCGGTGTCAGGCGACTCTGGCGGCAGCCAAATCGGCAGGAGATAGAATCAACCCGTGGATTCAGGAGATGAGTGAGGGGGGAATTGATCAAAGGTTCTAAGAGGAAACAAACTAACGTGGGACAGGAGGCGTCCAGGGGTGCGGGAGCCGGGAGGGCGAACGAAACGCAACGAGGGTCGGATGAAAGAACGACGTAATAGGGGAAACGGAACTTTACGTTTCTTTTAGATATATATATGCACAGAGGCATACAGCCATTTCACTAAACGTGTACTGATCTGTTCTTCCAAATTGTCTACAATGAATTCAGTACTCATCTGAATGACTTTCTTTCTTTGTCTCTACGGAGAGAATTCATAACTTATAAATTGGACGTTCGACACCAGCAACGAAAGAGTGGCTCACCATTCTTCAGTGATTCCTCCCTCATATGGATATCATGCAGCGATGTAGCAGACATAGTAAGACCCACCTAATCAACTATGACATCTAGACGCTGCTTCAGATATGATTCCCTTGACGAGAGCCCCATGGGCTTGCCATTTGAGTGCTGTGTCAACTATCAAAAGTTCAAAACTATCAGATTCGTACAAACAAAAAAGGATTTCCTGCAAAAAAACAGGATAGATAGAACATGAAGCAACTTACACGCATGATCTCGAGAGGATGTTGGGAGATAGCATCTTCCCTGCTGCAGCCGCCGCAGCCGACTGACTCAGTCGCCGAAAGCCGTAACAATGCCTCCCACCTTGGCCTCCTCCATTCTGCTAAGGTGGGGCTAACAAGATGTAGGTTTTTTTGGGGGGAAACTCGGATTGGGGAACCGCAACGATCAGGAGCAGCGTCTCATTGGGGATGAGGGGAAGACGGTGGTGGCGCTGCGAGGACGAATTGATGTAAGATGCTAGGGGAGGACGAACTGAGTGGGAAGGAGATGATCGGGGCGTGGCCAGCGGCCGGATAGACAGCGTATGGGCCTGACGAGACGACCCGGCGGCGACGGCCATGGGAGGCCAGGAGGTCTCGCCCACACTATTCCTCGAAGCCATGGGCCAAGTTCCTCTGGACGGCAACGTCCATTCCCTAGGACGCCCGCGTCCGTGACCTCAGAACATTGCCAATCTCCCCTGCTGCTTGTGAGATGGAAAGGAGAGGTGGTGGGTTGCGCTCATCGCGGTGTCAGGCGACTCTGGCGGCAGCCAAATCGGCAGGAGATAGAATCAACCTGTGGATTCAGGAGATGAGTGAGGGGGGAATTGATCAAAGGTTCTAAGAGGAAACAAACTAACGTGGGACAGGAGGCGTCCAGGGGTGCGGGAGCCGGGAGGGCGAACGAAACACAACGAGGGTCGGACGAAAGAACGACGTAATAGGGGAAACGGAACTTTACGTTTCTTTTAGATATATATATGCACTGAGGCATACAGCCATTTCACTAAACGTGTACTGATCTGTTCTTCCAAATTGTCTACAATGAATTCAGTACTCATCTGAATGACTTTCTTTCTTTGTCTCTACGGAGAGAATTCATAACTTATAAATTGGACGTTCGACACCAGCAACGAAAGAGTGGCTCACCATTCTTCAGCGATTCCTCCCTCATATGGATATCATGCAGCGATGTAGCAGACATAGTAAGACCCACCTAATCAACTATCAGATCTGGACGCTGCTTCAGATATGATTCCCTTGACGAGAGCCCCATGGGCTTGCCATTTGAGTGCTGTGTCAACTATCAAAAGTTCAAAACTATCAGATTCATACAAACAAAAAAGGATTTCCTGCAAAAAAAACAGGATAGATAGAACATGAAGCAACTTACACGCATGATCTCGAGAGGATGTTGGCAGATAGCATCTTCCCTGCTGCAGCCGCCGCAGCCGATCGACTCAGTCGCCGAAAGCCGTAACGATGCCTCCCACCTTGGCCTCCTCCATTCTGCTAAGGTGGGGCTAACAAGATGTAGGTTTTTTTGGGGGGAAACTCGGATTGGGGAACCGCAACGATCAGGAGCAGCGTCTCATTGGGGATGAGGGGAAGACGGTGGTGGCGCTGCGAGGACGAATTGATGTAAGATGCTAGGGGAGGACGAACTGAGTGGGAAGGAGATGATCGGGGCGTGGCCAGCGGCCGGATAGACAGCGTATGGGCCTGACGAGACGACCCAGCGGCGACGGCCATGGGAGGCCAGGAGGTCTCGCCCACACTATTCCTCGAAGCCATGGGCCAAGTTCCTCCGGACGGCAACGTCCATTCCCTAGGACGCCCGCGTCCGTGACCTCAGAACATTGCCAATCTCCCCTGCTGCTTGTGAGATGGAAAGGAGAGGTGGTGGGTTGCGCTCATCGCGGTGTCAGGCGACTCTGGCGGCAGCCAAATCGGCAGGAGATAGAATCAACCCGTGGATTCAGGAGATGAGTGAGGGGGGAATTGATCAAAGGTTCTAAGAGGAAACAAACTAACGTGGGACAGGAGGCGTCCAGGGGTGCGGGAGCCGGGAGGGCGAACGAAACGCAACGAGGGTCGGACGAAAGAACGACGTAATAGGGGAAATGGAACTTTACGTTTCTTTTAGATATATATATATGCACAGAGGCATACAGCCATTTCACTAAACGTGTACTGATCTGTTCTTCCAAATTGTCTACAATGAATTCAGTACTCATCTGAATGACTTTCTTTCTTTGTCTCTACGGAGAGAATTCATAACTTATAAATTGGACGTTCGACACCAGCAACGAAAGAGTGGCTCACCATTCTTCAGCGATTCCTCCCTCATATGGATATCATGCAGCGATGTAGCAGACATAGTAAGACCCACCTAATCAACTATCAGATCTGGACGCTGCTTCAGATATGATTCCCTTGACGAGAGCCCCATGGGCTTGCCATTTGAGTGCTGTGTCAACTATCAAAAGTTCAAAACTATCAGATTCGTACAAACAAAAAAGGATTTCCTGCAAAAAAAACAGGATAGATAGAACATGAAGCAACTTACACGCATGATCTCGAGAGGATGTTGGCAGATAGCATCTTGACTGCTGCAGCCGCCGCAGCCGATCGACTCAGTCGACGAAAGCCGTAACGATGCCTCCCACCTTGGCCTCCTCCATTCTGCTAAGGTGGGGCTAACAAGATGTAGGTTTTTTTGGGGGGAAACTCGGATTGGGGAACCGCAACGATCAGGAGCAGCGTCTCATTGGGGATGAGGGGAAGACGGTGGTGGCGCTGCGAGGACGAATTGATGTAAGATGCTAGGGGAGGACGAACTGAGTGGGAAGGAGATGATCGGGGCGTGGCCAGCGGCCGGATAGACAGCGTATGGGCCTGACGAGACGACCCGGCGGCGACGGCCATGGGAGGCCAAGAGGTCTCGCCCACACTATTCCTCGAAGCCATGGGCCAAGTTCCTCCGGACGGCAACGTCCATTCCCTAGGACGCCCGCGTCCGTGACCTCAGAACATTGCCAATCTCCCCTGCTGCTTGTGAGATGGAAAGGAGAGGTGGTGGGTTGCGCTCATCGCGGTGTCAGGCGACTCGGGCGGCAGCCAAATCGGCAGGAGATAGAATCAACCCGTGGATTCAGGAGATGAGTGAGGGGGGAATTGATCAAAGGTTCTAAGAGGAAACAAACTAACGTGGGACAGGAGGCGTCCACGGGTGCGGGAGCCGGGAGGGCGAACGAAACGCAACGAGGGTCGGACGAAAGAACGACGTAATAGGGGAAACGGAACTT
>NC_057797.1:41379008-41384972 GCF_018294505.1 Triticum aestivum
CGAAAGCCGTAACGATGCCTCCCACCTTGGCCTCCTCCATTCTGCTAAGGTGGGGCTAACAAGATGTAGGTTTTTTTGGGGGGAAACTCGGATTGGGGAACCGCAACGATCAGGAGCAGCGTCTCATTGGGGATGAGGGGAAGACGGTGGTGGCGCTGCGAGGACGAATTGATGTAAGATGCTAGGGGAGGACGAACTGAGTGGGAAGGAGATGATCGGGGCGTGGCCAGCGGCCGGATAGACAGCGTATGGGCCTGACGAGACGACCCGGCGGCGACGGCCATGGGAGGCCAAGAGGTCTCGCCCACACTATTCCTCGAAGCCATGGGCCAAGTTCCTCCGGACGGCAACGTCCATTCCCTAGGACGCCCGCGTCCGTGACCTCAGAACATTGCCAATCTCCCCTGCTGCTTGTGAGATGGAAAGGAGAATTGGTGGGTTGCGCTCATCGCGGTGTCAGGCGACTCTGGAGGCAGCCAAATCGGCAGGAGATAGAATCAACCCGTGGATTCAGGAGATGAGTGAGGGGGGAATTGATCAAAGGTTCTAAGAGGAAACAAACTAACGTGGGACAGGAGGCGTCCAGGGGTGCGGGAGCCGGGAGGGCGAACGAAACGCAACGAGGGTCGGACGAAAGAACGACGTAATAGGGGAAACGGAACTTTACGTTTCTTTTAGATATATATATATATATATATATATATATGCACAGAGGCATACAGCCATTTCACTAAACGTGTACTGATCTGTTCTTCCAAATTGTCTACAATGAATTCAGTACTCATCTGAATGACTTTCTTTCTTTGTCTCTACGGAGAGAATTCATAACTTATAAATTGGACGTTCGACACCAGCAACGAAAGAGTGGCTCGCCATTCTTCAGTGATTCCTCCCTCATATGGATATCATGCAGCGATGTAGCAGACATAGTAAGACCCACCTAATCAACTATCAGATCTGGACGCTGCTTCAGATATGATTCCCTTGATGAGAGCCCCATGGGCTGGCCATTTGAGTGCTGTGTCAACTATCAAAAGTTCAAAACTATCAGATTCGTACAAACAAAAAAGGATTTCCTGCAAAAAAACAGGATAGATAGAACATGAAGCAACTTACACGCATGATCTCGAGAGGATGTTGGCAGATAGCATCTTCCCTGCTGCAGCCGCCGCAGCCGACCGACTCAGTCGCCGAAAGCCGTAACGATGCCTACCACCTTGGCCTCCTCCATTCTGCTAAGGTGGGGCTAACAAGATGTAGGTTTTTTTGGGGGGAAACTCGGATTGGGGAACCGCAATGATTAGGAGCAGCATCTCATTGGGGATGAGGGGAAGACGGTGGTGGCGCTGCGAGGACGAATTGATGTAAGATGCTAGGGGAGGACGAACTGAGTGGGAAGGAGATGATCGGGGCGTGGCCAGCGGCCGGATAGACAGCGTATGCGCCTGACGAGACGACCCGGCGGCGACGGCCATGGGAGGCCAGGAGGTCTCGCCCACACTATTCCTCGAAGCCATGGGCCAAGTTCCTCCGGAAGGCAACGTCCATTCCCTAGGACGCCCGCGTCCGTGACCTCAGAACATTGCCAATCTCCCCTGATGCTTGTGAGATGGAAAGGAGAGGTGGTGGGTTGCGCTCATCGCGGTGTCAGGCGACTCTGGCGGCAGCCAAATCGGCAGGAGATAGAATCAACCCGTGGATTCAGGAGATGAATGAGGGGGGAATTGATCAAAGGTTCTAAGAGGAAACAAACTAACGTGGGACAGGAGGCGTCCAGGGGTGCGGGAGCCGGGAGGGCGAACGAAACGCAACGAGGGTCGGACGAAAGAACGACGTAATAGGGGAAACAGAACTTTACGTTTCTTTTAGATATATATATATATATGCACAGAGGCATACAGCCATTTCACTAAACGTGTACTGATCTGTTCTTCCAAATTGTCTACAATGAATTCAGTACTCATCTGAATGACTTTCTTTCTTTGTCTCTACGGAGAGAATTCATAACTTATAAATTGGACGTTCGACACCAGCAACGAAAGAGTGGCTCGCCATTCTTCAGCGATTCCTCCCTCATATGGATATCATGCAGCGATGTAGCAGACATAGTAAGACCCACCTAATCAACTATCAGATCTGGACGCTGCTTCAGATATGATTCCCTTGACGAGAGCCCCATGGGCTTGCCATTTGAGTGCTGTGTCAACTATCAAAAGTTCAAAACTATCAGATTCGTACAAACAAAAAAGGATTTCCTGCAAAAAAACAGGATAGATAGAACATGAAGCAACTTACACGCATCATCTCGAGAGGATGTTGGCAGATAGCATCTTCCCTGCTGCAGCCGCCGCAGCCGACCGACTCAGTCGCTGAAAGCCGTAACAATGCCTCCCACCTTGGCCTCCTCCATTCTGCTAAGGTGGGGCTAACAAGATGTAGGTTTTTTTGGGGGGAAACTCGGATTGGGGAACCGCAATGATTAGGAGCAGCATCTCATTGGGGATGAGGGGAAGACGGTGGTGGCGCTGCGAGGACGAATTGATGTAAGATGCTAGGGGAGGACGAACTGAGTGGGAAGGAGATGGTCGGGGCGTGGCCAGCGGCCGGATAGACAGCATATGCGCCTGACGAGACGACCCGGCGGCGACGGCCATGGGAGGCCAGGAGGTCTCGCCCACACTATTCCTCGAAGCCATGGGCCAAGTTCCTCCGGAAGGCAACGTCCATTCCCTAGGACGCCCGCGTCCGTGACCTCAGAGCATTGCCAATCTCCCCTGATGCTTGTGAGATGGAAAGGAGAGGTGGTGGGTTGCGCTCATCGTGGTGTCAGGCGACTCTGGCGGCAGCCAAATCGGCAGGAGATAGAATCAACCCGTGGATTCAGGAGATGAGTGAGGGGGGAATTGATCAAAGGTTCTAAGAGGAAACAAACTAACGTGGGACAGGAGGCGTCCAGGGGTGCGGGAGCCGGGAGGGCGAACGAAACGCAACGAGGGTCGGACGAAAGAACGACGTAATAGGGGAAACGGAACTTTACGTTTCTTTTAGATATATATATATATATATATATATATGCACTGAGGCATATAGCCATTTCACTAAACGTGTACTGATCTGTTCTTCCAAATTGTCTACAATGAATTCAGTACTCATCTGAATGGCTTTCTTTCTTTGTCTCTACGGAGAGAATTCATAACTTATAAATTGGACGTTCGACACCAGCAACGAAAGAGTGGCTCGCCATTCTTCAGTGATTCCTCCCTCATATGGATATCATGCAGCGATGTAGCAGACATAGTAAGACCCACCTAATCAACTATCAGATCTGGACGCTGCTTCAGATATGATTCCCTTGACGAGAGCCCCATGGGCTTGCCATTTGAGTGCTGTGTCAACTATCAAAAGTTCAAAACTATCAGATTCGTACAAACAAAAAAAGATTTCCTGCAAAAAAACAGGATAGATAGAACATGAAGCAACTTACACGCATGATCTCGAGAGGATGTTGGCAGATAGCATCTTCCCTGCTGCAGCCGCCGCAGCCGACCAACTCAGTCGCCGAAAGCCGTAACGATGCCTACCACCTTGGCCTCCTCCATTCTGCTAAGGTGGGGCTAACAAGATGTAGGTTTTTTTGGGGGGAAACTCGGATTGGGGAACCGCAACGATCAGGAGCAGCGTCTCATTGGGGATGAGGGGAAGACGGTGGTGGCGCTGCGAGGACGAATTGATGTAAGATGCTAGGGGAGGACGAACTGAGTGGGAAGGAGATGATCGGGGCGTGGCCAGCGGCCGGATAGACAGCGTATGGGCCTGACGAGACGACCCGGCGGCGACGGCCATGGGAGGCCAGGAGGTCTCGCCCACACTATTCCTCGAAGCCATGGGCCAAGTTCCTCCGGACGGCAACGTCCATTCCCTAGGACGCCCGCATCCGTGACCTCAGAACATTGCCAATCTCCCCTGCTGCTTGTGAGATGGAAAGGAGAGGTGGTGGGTTGCGCTCATCGCGGTGTCAGGCGACTCTGGCGGCAGCCAAATCGGCAGGAGATAGAATCAACCCGTGGATTCAGGAGATGAGTGAGGGGGGAATTGATCAAAGGTTCTAAGAGGAAACAAACTAACGTGGGACAGGAGGCGTCCAGGGGTGCGGGAGCCGGGAGGGCGAACGAAACGCAACGAGGGTCGGACGAAAGAACGACGTAATAGGGGAAACGGAACTTTACGTTTCTTTTAGATATATATATGCACAGAGGCATACAGCCATTTCACTAAACGTGTACTGATCTGTTCTTCCAAATTGTCTACAATGAATTCAGTACTCATCTGAATGACTTTCTTTCTTTGTCTCTACGGAGAGAATTCATAACTTATAAATTGGACGTTCGACACCAGCAACGAAAGAGTGGCTCACCATTCTTCAGTGCTTCCTCCCTCATATGGATATCATGCAGCGATGTAGCAGACATAGTAAGACCCACCTAATCAACTATCAGATCTGGACGCTGCTTCAGATATGATTCCCTTGACGAGAGCCCCATGGGCTTGCCATTTGAGTGTTGTGTCAACTATCAAAAGTTCAAAACTATCAGATTCGTACAAACAAAAAAGGATTTCCTGCAAAAAAACAGGATAGATAGAACATGAAGCAACTTACACGCATGATCTCGAGAGGATGTTGGCAGATAGCATCTTCCCTGCTGCAGCCGCCGCAGCCGACCGACTCAGTCGCCGAAAGCCGTAACGATGCCTACCACCTTGGCCTCCTCCATTCTGCTAAGGTGGGGCTAACAAGATGTAGGTTTTTTTGGGGGGAAACTCGGATTGGGGAACCGCAACGATCAGGAGCAGCGTCTCATTGGGGATGAGGGGAAGACGGTGGTGGCGCTGCGAGGACGAATTGATGTAAGATGCTAGGGGAGGACGAACTGAGTGGGAAGGAGATGATCGGGGCGTGGCCAGCGGCCGGATAGACAGCGTATGGGCCTGACGAGACGACCCGGCGGCGACGGCCATGGGAGGCCAGGAGGTCTCGCCCACACTATTCCTCGAAGCCATGGGCCAAGTTCCTCCGGACGGCAACGTCCATTCCCTAGGACGCCCGCGTTCGTGACCTCAGAACATTGCCAATCTCCCCTGCTGCTTGTGAGATGGAAAGGAGAGGTGGTGGGTTGCGCTCATCGCGGTGTCAGGCGACTCTGGCGGCAGCCAAATCGGCAGGAGATAGAATCAACCCGTGGATTCAGGAGATGAGTGAGGGGGGAATTGATCAAAGGTTCTAAGAGAAAACAAACTAACGTGGGACAGGAGGCGTCTAGGGGTGCGGGAGCCGGGAGGGCGAACGAAACGCAACGAGGGTCGGACGAAAGAACGACGTAATAGGGGAAACGGAACTTTACGTTTCTTTTATATATATATATATATATATATATATATATATATATATATATATATATATATATATATACGGCAGCGCTATTGTGAGCGGGAGCGCAAAGTTCCTTATTCTGCGCTCCGGCCAAACCAGGCGCCACCCTACCGACCGGCCCTACGCTTATATGTTCGTGCTAATCACCTTGTCCCTCCACTTGATAGTAAAATGTGTGTCTTCTATAGTAAGCATTTTACGACGCATGTGTGCTAACCACCTCGTCCATCCATTTGTTATTAGAACCTGTGATTTTCTTGTAGTAAACCATTTACTACACACTCATGTGGTAATTTTGATCGTAAAAATATGGGCACACATCGTAACATATTACTAGCAGATTGGTCTCCAAAATCGTGTTTGGCACGTCATTGGCCTGGTTAGGCACTCTATATAATGATGGTAATAACAAGGGAACATATAGTAACAACATCACTTCTCGTTACTGATTGCCCTGCCTCGCATCTCAGCCTCAATGGTAAAGTAATGGGTCATACAGTACATAGTATAACAGAATAAATTTTTGTTACCGGCTG
>NC_057797.1:41385693-41389918 GCF_018294505.1 Triticum aestivum
GTCTTTCCTTTACCGGACAGCATTGCACGGGTCGGATGAGGCGGTACGAGAGAGGGGGCGGTTGTAGGGCAGCCGGTGGCACGAGGCAGACCGGGCGGTGGCACGGGGCGGAGGCCACGCGCGCACCACGCGCCTCCTCCCCTCCCGTGCGGCCGCAGCCAGAAAGAAATGTCCATGGCCACGCAGCGGCACGCGCCAGGCGGGGGCACGGCACGGTGCCAGCCACGCGCCCTCGCGTGCCCCTCTCTCCCCGACCCCGTCCCCACACACACGTGGGCTCCCTCCCTACACCCCATGGCCCACGCCTCATCGCCACGCCACCGCCCGCGCAACGGAACGGGCACGCCACGCGCCCCTCCGCCCCTTTTCTTCTTCTTCTTCTTCTCGACTCTCCGCCATTGCGCTAACCAAGGACAGAGAAGCCAGGCGGCAGCAACCCCTTTCCTCCAATCTCCGTCCATTCGAGGTACGTACTAGGTACTACGTCGTCTGCCTCCTCCAATCTTTTCTCTTTGGGTTTGGATTGGGGACTGGTTTATACGTACGGCTGACGGCGGCGGTTTCTTGGTTTCTATCTCCAGACGTCTGCGGGGCCGGGCAAGGCATGGTCGCCATGCTGCCCGCCGCGAGGGGGGACGCCGCCCCAGCCGCCAGCGCCGGCGCCGCCGACAAGCTCGTCCACGGGTGAGGCCTCTTGCTTTGGAGCGGCTCCAGATCTCGTTTCGTTTTGGGGATTCAGCCAATGGATCTTGTACTGTTTATTTTCATTCTCTGAACGCACGCCGGGAGTAAATGGACGCCCGTGAGGGCTGTGCCCGTGCTCCACTGCTGCTGATGTAGCACCTTTCGATGCGCAGGCCTGTCACCGACGGCAAGTGCAAGAAGAAGGCCCCGAGGATGATCCACAAGGCCGAGAGGGAGAAGCACAAGCGCGACCTGCTCAACGATCTCTTCAGCGAGCTTGACGAAATGCTAGGTGAGTTGAGTAGGTGTGCATGTTTCTGAATTCTGTCACGGCATTGCTCCAGTGACCCTGTTCCTGAATTTTGGGGGTTGTTTTCTTTTCCTTGTGGTTATTTGGGATGTTACGGTTGAGCGTGCGTGGGCATGTGTGAATCTGCATCATGTTGTTATCATCCATGTCCAAG
This sequence comes from Triticum aestivum, assembly GCF_018294505.1. Classification (NCBI taxonomy): domain Eukaryota; kingdom Viridiplantae; phylum Streptophyta; class Magnoliopsida; order Poales; family Poaceae; genus Triticum; species Triticum aestivum. The sequence goes on from NC_057797.1 coordinate 41,386,842, forward strand.
CCAATGTTTTTGAGTGAATAGTAGGGTTCAGTATGTGTAATGGATTTCCTTAGTAATAGTAGATCCCAATGAATGTTTATGCTGATGAAAACGTGGATGAACTTGACAACTTGTTACAATCCGTCAAGCTTCAGCTTCGACATTCACTTACGGTGTAAAGCAGCCTCAGACAATGTGAATGTGTACTGCCTGTTTGTCAGCAGCATCTTACTGGTCTTGGATTTTTCATGCCACTCAACTAAATTTGCCACATTAAGCATTGGGTTTATTCTGATCGAATTCAACATCATTTTGCAGAAGCAGACAGGCAGACCAATGGGAAGGCATGTATATTGACTGACACCACTCGAATCCTTCGAGACCTGCTTTCGCAATTAGAATCTCTCCGAAAGGAGAATAGCACCCTGCAGAATGAATCCCATTATGTAAGTCGCTTCTATAATTGTGTTTGCTTCCCTTCTTTCCGCACTTGATGGTTTATAATTGGTATCTGATGACCCTATGGACTGCCAATTTTTTCGTTTATGCATAGGATAACTAGGCAAGAGACAAATGCCAAAATTATCATTCCAGAATTGCTGCAATGCATTTTATCACATGATACCTACATACTCGAGCGGCTGTTTATTATCCCATCTTCATTCTGCCACAAACAGGTTACGATGGAGAGGAATGAGCTGCAGGATGAGAACGGTGTGCTCCGCAATGAAATTCTGGAGCTACAAAATGAGCTGGCGACGCTTCCCGCAGGCAACCCAGGTTGGGGCCATGCTACTGCTGGATCGCCTCACCCTGCGGGCACAGTTTTCCCGTCACAGCAACCAATGCAGCCGACCACCATCGCAAGCGCAGTATTCCCCTTGCAGCAGCCTCTGCAACAGACAACAATCCTGGAGCACCCTTATGCACCACCACCACCACCACGGGAACTTAAGCTCTTCCCAGATGCTGCGTCTGATATCGAAGGCCTTGAACCATCAGAAGATCAGGAGGCCGCCAACCATATTGCGCGACCGCTGGCGAGGTACCCAACACAGTCAGCGTTGTGGCCTGTAAGCCTGGGTCTCCCGAGGATGGAAGACGAACAGTGTAGCAGTGGCACAACCGGCAGTAGCAAGGAAGGTAGTAGCTCTGCCTCTAGTAGAGATTGAGTAGATCAGCTCCAACCAGTCAGGAAGTTTCTCTTTGAGCGTAGCGAATATACACAGATGAGCATGTGGCATGTAAATACCAGACTCCATCTTGGATCTGGGAATGTTATGTTAGATGAGAAGATGACACTCCAATGGGAATCAGAATAGCAGCATTTCTCATCCTTTGTGTTGCACCGTATCATATATATGAACTGATCTAGATTTGATATTTGCAAAGAAAAACTACAGCAATAAGCAATGGATTATATTTATCGGTGGGGGTAACCAGAAGCGGAACTGAAGAGGAAATTGCAGGCGACTCTCTTCAACCATGTAGAGGGTTGCGTAGAGGGTTTCCTTTCCTTGCATTGGGGCCAATCTCTTCAACCGTGTACTTCCCTGATCCAAACCCAAAGAGAAAATATATGAGTTTTAATGAAGCTAGCAATCTGCGACCATATTGTTTCGGTGTCATTTTGGAATTTGGAGACTTAAACAAAGGCTATCGTGTGAACTGTGACTTGCTGTTTACTGAAAAAGCAACGCGCCTCTCAAATTATTGGAGAAGAAATGTCCTCCTCACGCTGTGAGAGCTCCCATATGTTACCCCTCGAGGTAGTTTCCCAGCCATCCGGCTTGGTTTCACTAAATTGCCAGAAACCACCACAATTGCGTCGAGTGGTGCAAAAAACCCTCCAGAAAAGCTAAAAGTTTGCGAAAAGCGTCTTTTTTGGTAATCTTTTTGCCAAAAGCACAAAACGCTTGGTTAAGAGCCATCTAATGAGGGTTTCGCTGTTCAATCTGATTAGTGGGTTTCGCTGTCACGGCTGACTAGGCACCAAAATCTCTCACCATTTGACAGGAAAATTATCCTCATGAAGGGCCCACCTGTCAGTCTCTCACCCATACCTTCTTCCTCTTACTCCTGTGCAGCCCCCGGCCAGGAGCCCAGGTAGACACGCAGGCCAGCGCAGGTTAGTTCGTTTTTCTCCTTGGTTTTCCATTCGTTCTTATTTTTCTTTTGTTTATGTTTTTCTTTAGGGGTACCTTTTCGAAAATATTCTAAGTACATATATTCCAAAACTTAAATTAACTTTGACATTTTAAAAACCACGAATTTGAAAAATGTTAACGCACTGTAAAAAAAATGTTAGGGTCATTCAATAAAATGTTTGTCACGTTTAATAAATGTTCACATGTTTCAAAACAATGTATGGGACATTTTTTAATGTTTATACAATGTTAACAATATTCGTGTAATTAAAAAAACTTATCATTCAAAAAAATGCACGCTACCTTTAAAAAATCTTTACTTCAAAAATATGTTCGTGAATTTTTTTTTCAAATTATAACAGTGTAAAAAATCATGTAGATTAAAAAACTATTTTGTACTATCATTCAAAAAAATATTTCATCATGTATTTGAAAATCATTTAACACATATTTAAAAAATTGTGTTCGGAAAAATGTTAAACCTATAACTGAATTTGTTTTTAAACATATATATATATATAAATTCAGATGTATACGAAAAATATACAATGTGTATGGATAAAATTGGACATAAAGCGTATATTTGGAAAAATGTTAATCATGTATTTGAAAGAAGCTAACTATGCACAAAAAAATGTTCCTGGTGTATAGGAAAAATGTACAATGTGTATGAAAAAAATAAACATGTATTGAAAAACGGAAAAAATGAATAAAATCAGTACTTAAACACAGAACATCGAAACCAGAAGAAAACAGTTGAAACCAACACATAAAACCAAAAAAATCAAAGAAAAGGAAACCTGAACCGGATAAACAAACAGAAAATCAAAAGTATAAGATACCTTATTGGGCTGGCCCAGTAGCACCTCGACGCGAAAAACACTTAGAGGGATGAGCAGCCACCATCTCGACCATATAAGCGAGATGGGACTGTCTCAAAATATATATAGG